>NC_045142.1:10979215-11231715 GCF_008831285.2 Nymphaea colorata
TTCAGTGATGTTTTAGAGAAAGCGTTAGTAAAGGTCCCTCACTGAGTCGTAATTACGTCGTTCAGGAAAACATTACTAAAGGTTGGATCCTCACTGATGTTCATCCCCCACGACGCTCATAGTTTTCAGTGACGTTTTCGACTTAAACATCAGTAGAGGACAATTGGGTATTCAGTTTCCATGAGTGCCACTAAATGCCGTGGTTTTTTATGAAATTTTCTAAAAAATGTTAGTAAAGATGACTGCCTAAGTTGGTCTTTAGTGACGTTTTCTAAAAAATATCGGCAAAATCCCCTCCTTGTGTCTTTGATGTTTAATGACCCTCCTGAGGTTGGCACCTTTTTTTTTTAACATCAATTTAAAAGTCCCTCCCATGACGTTTCCCAAAAGAACGTTAGTAAGGGCCGTGGCTCTGCAGGGATGTTTTTTAAAAAACGTCTGTAAAGGTCCCCCTCCTAGGGTGTCTTCAGTGATGTTTGCTTAGGAAACATTAGTAAAGGTTTCGGTAGGTGAAAATTAGTGACGTTTTCTCAAATAATGTCAATGAAAGTCCTTGCCTAGCTAGAAATTCAATGTCTGTTTCCAGAAAAGCATCAGTAAAAGTCGAATTTTTACTAGGTGATTATTTAATTCTCAGTCATCCTGCATCTTTTTGCAAAAAATAGCCTTTACTGATGCAAACTTTCACATCTGTAAAGGCATGTGCAGGAAATCAACAAAAAAAAATTGTTTTCTCCAATTTCTCATTTTCCTCACTCGTTTTTCGACTTTCTCACTCCTCTTTTCTCTTTTTTTTTTGCACTATAAAAACTCTCCCCGAAGTGTACCCTCTTTTAGATGCAGACTATGTGATAGTTGAAACAGATGGGTGCAATGGCCACACCAGTTTCTTAAAACTTTTTTTTTTTTTAAATGAGCATCTTTAAACACACACACACACACACACATATATATATATATATATATATATATATATATATATATATAAGTACCTCACCAGAAATGAGTATTTTTAAATGAGTATCATCCAGCCAATTTTTCTGTCTCCACCACTAGATGGGTGTTTAGAAAGATGATGAGGCAGTATTAAAAAGAAAGCAAGACAGGCATGCTCTTAAATCAACTGGAGCAATATGTAGGTGCAGACAATATAAAGGGAAAAGAATCACCAGTAGTATAGACCAAGAAATTCTAGTAGTCATATAAGTAGATTCAGATTATTTTTGATAAACAAAAAAGAAATCATGGCCGTTAGATATAATTTTACGAAAATAAAAACTAACGAAGAACTAGACAAAGAAGATGAGTATCTTTTAATGATACTTTAATAAACCAAAACTACAAGGTTAGGTTTGAACATAATAAAGGAAAAGGCAACAGGAATAGTAGCCCCAACGACTCACAAGACTTTCAAAGCATACAAGTAGGACCATAAAAGGCTCCAAAAATAGATCAAGGACAATTTCGTAAGGATGTTAGTAATTCCTGTTAGGCAGCAGCAGAAGAATGCAAAAGGAACAGAAACACACCAAAAAACTATCAGTGCAGTTTTGCATGGAAAATGTAGAACTAACATAGGAAGGAGGAGTAGAAATAAGTTTAGAATTTTTTTTTTTTTGCCTTTCCCCATTCACCGGCACTTTGTTTTGCAGCAGCGGATTCCGCCACTCCCAAATGGTGGGCAACGCGAGTTACCATAGGATGAATTCTAATGGTCTCAAGTGGAACTTGAATAGCTATATTGTGAGGTTGCCATGGGCTGGGATCATGATCAGGTTGAGGTGAGCAGGCATTAGGATCAGTATCAATTTTTTTAGTAGGAACGGGACTAGTCGTGGCTAGTAGCACCCTAAAATTGTGTGATATGAGGAGGTTAAGTTGAAGCCGAACGCTGTGGAGGGCAAATTGGAATAAATGAGGGTCAGTCGATTGAATGTGGCACAAAGCATGGTGTTCGATTTTGAAAGGGAAGTCTTGTTTCGTCAAAAGCCACATTCCTGGACGCAATAATATCGGTTGAGATTTTGAGTAGATATCAAGACAGCAATATCCCTTATGTTGGTTGTTCTAATCGGAAAACACATGCTCTGCTGTCTTGAAATATAATTGGTCGTCTTGAAATCTAAATTAATTTTGTCTTAGGCAGCCCTCCAAGTCTTGAAATCTGATTTGCCATAGGAGTGGTCAGAGCACCTGAAATAGTGTTCCATTATCAAGCTAACTCAGCCTAGACTACAAAAAACGAGCTCTAGACTCCATGGATGCCGAAGTGGGGCTGAAGACTAGCCCTAAATGCAGGGGGGAAGTCAAATTACCACTAAATATATAGTTACCAAATTTTTAATTAACTTTGGGGACAGTGACTCGGGTCTCGTGGAGCTGACCCATATAACTAGACTCAAGTCTACTTTACTCAGATCCAATCATTGAGAATAAGGTTTTAGAGTGGCTCTGTGGAGCGCATGCCCCGCGGAGACCCCACCCCTGCCTGGATGCCCTTTTGGTGATCGGAAAGTAGTAGGTACCAGTACTCGGCACGAGCTGAACGAACCCGCTCAAACCAGCCCCAGGCGTCGACACTGTTTGCTGCCTGCCTACGAGTGCATGAGCTTAATAAGATGGCAACCTCTATGAGAACCATGTAGGCTTTTGTTTAACCTACAATCGAACTGGCTCGGAGACTGAGGAGTGCAACTGCAAGCGCTTTGGTCGCAAGTTCGATGGGCTCAAGAAACCAATGCACTCTAACAAAATCTGAAGTACCTAAAATGCACATTTACTAAGCGGGCTCAAGGCTCAGCGTGGAAAAATTTGGACACCCCAAAAAGGACAAATCCCTCATCGCTCCTAGTAAACCTAACCAAACCGAAAGCAAGTTATATGTTATGGCCCCTAACAAGAGACCATATGTAATGATCTAAAAATAACGGAAACGTCCCTGTTGATCAAGATGGAATCTCCTCCCGCTACAAGGGTAAAAGTAGAACTCTGGGAAATTTTCTCTTGTAAAATTACCAAAAATGCCCTTCTGCTAAAAGATGGGAACATGCCTTCCTTCCCATGTTAGCTCCATAACATAGAAAGATGACTATTCTGCAACTTAGGGGAATGATTGTTCATACCCACAACTCGATTGCAGCCTAAGTCCAGTGGTGGAGCCAAAAAAATTGGTTGAAGGAGCACTCATTTAAAAATATTCATATATGGTGGGGACTTATATATACATAAAAGAATAAATGTTCAAAGATGCCCATTTAAAAACAAAGAATTTTGAAGAGATTGGTATGGGCAACTGCCTACAACAGTCAACATGTGGCTCGGCCACTGCCTAAGTCTAAGTCATCTCTACCACCTCGTTGCAGCTACTCTAATCAACATTTGATTCAGTATCTTCACCTTTCTGATCCTTCTATAGTTTTAAGAGTTCTAAGGGGAAAACCGCATCCCTCTTGTAAAAACCCCAAACAATGCACCAGCCATCAAAAGTTTCTCTAGAAAAATGAAATATAACATTGTGATGACATAAAAATTAAGTGGAGCACCCACATCAGACTGTGTGCCGACGACTCAACCAAAATATCCTGACTCCACCCTTCCTTTTTAGGACTAACCAACCCCCCATTTACATTTTCGGTCTTTTTTTAAATCGCACTCACACACGTATGAGATGGGAGTAGAGGGTGCAACTACTCCCTCTTTTGTCTTTTATTTAAGGAATCAGATCAAAACCCTGGCAGTGTCTACCAGTGATTTATGAAGAGAAGATGCTTTGAAAGGACATATAAACTCTTTTTGGCTAATTGCTGTTCTAGTGATTGTGAAAATGATTTAGGAATTGAGAATTCCCAAGTCAAGGTTGGTAGGTTCAAACTACTAAATGCAAAACACACCATAACTCATGCGGTGACTGAAATGAGATATCTCGGAACTGCTGTTTAATGCTGATGGTTGGAAAGCTTCTACCTGAAGGTTGCGTACTTGATTAAATATTTTTAGCATGTGGGAGGGTCCTGTGGTCGTTGGGCTCTCAGATTGAGGAAGTTCATGGCATTGACTTCAGATGGGATACTTGGTTAGAGAGGGCACAAGGATTGATGAGAATAAAACAATGTACTGATCACTTCATCACAGAGAGGCCGAGCGAGAACAGTCAGAAGTACGATGGAAGGCAGATGAGGCATGGAAGAACAGAGAAGAATGGTCGCTCAAAGGATCGATGCGATCGAGTTTGATGGAGTTAGAGCCACCACGATACAGAAGTGATCTTTTCATCAAATACTTGGCGAGCATTGGTAAGGTTGTGGGAGACTGACTGAACGAGGAATTTCAAGGTTGAATGCCTACTTGTGCAACTTAATTTTGACACCCATCTAGCAGCCACATAAGAGAAAGAAGGTAAAACTGACAAATACTGATAAGGAACTAGCGCTGACCCTTACTGGAAGCATAGAGTTTGAAGATAATTTAAGTCTTTATTATGCAGCTAACTAAGCCACATGGCAACGAATTAAGTGGTACATCTCATTCAGCCATTGTGAATTGTTCTGCGGTTCAGATTCAATTAGTATGAAACGTGTCGAGTTCGCTCTTCTGATACATATGTGGTTTCATATCAGCTTTTTCTATTTCCGTGAATCTCCAATTTCGTATATACATCTAGAGATAGAAACAACCCATTTTGATTAGATACCGGGAAGGTGACATTTGAAATGCTTTTGAATTTGTTCAGGTAGATTAGATCTGAAAAAGGAAAGTTTTTTTTTTTTTTTCCAACAATAGCGACGGTGAAACAGATCTAAGCTTTCAATATCTCTTCATTCTCATCTCATTTTGGGATTTTAAAATAAATGCCATCAGTCCCCAACTTATTGCTTAACTTTGTATCTGTGTAATACAATATCCACCTGCAGAACGTAATCTGCACTTTCTATGGGCCTCTACCTAGTGGGCATAGAACAGAAAATATGATTAGAACGAGTTCAACTCCTTTGTCCGATAGTGCTTATCAGGACGCCCTTAGTTTGTTCATTCTGTACGTCAAAATTTCAGAAAATGTCCATAGGCAAAACGACTTTTGAAACTATATGCGGTACCACTTGAATTAGATGAGGTGATGGCTTCTTTACATCCTTATCATACTTTTATATAGAATCACATGCACTAACAGAATCTCAATATTTTATTGGGCCAACTTGTAGCAACAACTTTGCACCAAGATGTAACTCCGCATTAAATACGTCTGACATGTAATTTATTGTGCCATCATCACTTCATTGTGACCATCTACCAAATGGACACTAACAACTAACCTGCTTTTCTTTTAAGAGCCCCACTCCGGGAAACTTCCTTGAGAGATCCGTCTTCATTATTATTGAACAAATTTTCCCGATTGCCATGTAAAGATGCACCCATGTTAGTAATGAATACCTTTTATAAAGATATCACTTTAAAAGATACTGATCTGTTCTCCTGTGACTCCTTCTCCTCCTCCATTTCAGCAATCAATATACCATTTCAGAAATTTTGGCACGACTCTCAGGGATACAACTGAATGAGAAACTCTTTCAACATATGACGTGGTGCAGTCATGAATCCTGTTTGGTCCTTAATAAAGTTTCTTCTCCTTTCTCTTTTCCTCTTCCCTCCTGTTATAATAGTAGAAGTCTTTGTTGGATGGTGCAAAATGAACTTTGATTGCCGGGTGAGGATAACATGGTTGAGTGGCTTTGTGAACACCATTAAGTCCATCACTGCTCATCTGCAAATGGACATCCTCTGTAGTGAAGGTTATACGTGGTGTTCTTCCTGGTTTTCAAAGCAGAGCATGGTTTTGCAGCAATAAGTTGGTTGATTAAGGAGGTTGATAAACAGCAGTAAGAAAAGAAAAGAACAAGATAGAAAGGGTCCTAATTTACCAGCCTTACGGAGCAGTAGCGTGAATATTGTGCAACCTGTGCTATCTTTGCCAAAAAAATTTACTCGGCTGAAACAAAAATCAACGATCTTGGTGAATGCCAACTATAGTTCTTCATCATCGGGAAAGCAACAAAGTGATTAAATCAAATTCATTTTTTTAATAATTGACTTTCAGTAAGATGATGGGCCACAAGCTCATTGAAGATAGTCTTACAGAAAGCTAAAAGCCCAAAAACTTGTGAACTAAAAAAGTAGTTTCCTTTGAAAGTCCCCTTTGAATGATTAACATCCTACAAGTACAAACCGTAAGATCACTGATTAGGTTACAAATGCAGAAGAATCAACCCTCTTGTTTCTCCTTCTGCTCTTCTGAATTGAAACTGCCAGAGAACCTTGGCAGCTTGACTATGGAATTTGCTCTGCTCACACCATCAAGACCTTCCCAATCTTGTTCCTTAAGACATGGAACTTCAACTTGTTCAACTATCGCTGCCTCACCATCAGCTTTCCCATTCACAGACTCGCAGGTAACCGATTTCTCCTTCGGACTATCAACCTCTCCAGCACGGATGGACTTTGAATCTGGGTAAGGCACCTTAAGAAACAAACATATGACTGCACAATCGTCGATCCTTGAGGTTGGGTATTTTGACTTCCAGGATCGAACTGCTCGTTCCACCAGTGACTTAGCAGCCATTGATCTATTGCGTGAAGAAGAAACAATTTTTACAACCTCAGCATTTGATAGAACATCCCACACCTAGCAGGCAATCAAATCAAGCAGCGTTGGTACACAAACGGGAGATTGACTAACAAAACGACCATTTTCTTCAAAACAACGAGAGCATGAATCTTGATAATTAAATGACGAGCATTTTTTATTACCCCATCTGTGGCTAGAACAACGAATTCATCCTTGTGAGTTAGTCTTCTGTAAAAGATCTCTGGTACAGATATAAGACCAAAATCTTTCAAGCAAAAATCCCCAAATGCTCTGGCCATGGCTAGGCCAGGACAATTTTCATCAGGTAGCCATAATCTATGCACATCTGGCTCTTCTTCTAGCGCGAAAACTCTCCCTCTACACTGTTTGATTCTTTCTGCTTCCTCTGAGACAACACAGGTACACCATTTTGAGAAACCGCACAAACACATACAATCATTTACGAGATTACGGCAACATTCTTGCTTATAAGAACAGGAAAAAGGAAAAGAAGGAAAAGGAAAACTGACTTGGAAGATTGGGTTTCAAGTCCACGGTGAGTTGAACCGGGACTAGTTGATTGTTATCATCTCTAGTGCATAAAACCGCCCGTGAATCCCCTAAATTTGCAACTAACAAATGCTCACCCTGATGGGAGGAGGGAAAAAGACAAGAATGCAAATAAATAAAGCAAATATGAACACAAGGAGATGGGTTCCAAATTAAAAGTAGCACCTTGGAAATCAAAGAGCTTCTGCCAGGTACCTGCTTAACAAGAGAAACGGCCGTTGAACCACTGCAAAAGCAATCTATAGAAGGATGCATGCTCAGTTCTTTGTCCATTTCCTTAAAAGATCTCACGAAAATAGATTTCCATGAGGACAGATCTTTCGGCCAGCCATCCTGATCACCACCACAAGTACCATTACTTTCTTCATCACATTCGTAATCAGCCTCCTGCAGGGCATCAAAATGGGCGGAGATCTTTAGGGGCAGACTGTCCCTAACGTGGCGAGCAACCTTATGACCGTAAGGACCATGCCCATCAAATACCCCACAGAAGATCTTGTCCTTCTCGCCTCCAAAATCCTAAAGAGGAGACCAGACAAGGAAAAAAACCAAGAGGAGATACCAAAATCAAACAACCAATATCCTAAAATATATCATGAAGCAAGAACACAACCTTCCTTGGTTAGTGGCTGATTTATATACCTCCCAAAGGGTCATTGCATCTTGGTTGATACCCTTCCTCCCTTGTTGGGTATACATGGAGGCCACTGTGCAGGATCCCTGAAGCCTAATGCGCACCCCTCCTTCCCCTTGGAAGGCTCCGTCACCACCATCATCAAGAGTCCCTCCATCGCCAAACTGCTTGCTACAACAAGCTCCCATGGACAAACGCCTTCCTCGCAATGGCCCCTGCTCCTGGTGCCTTCCAGCCCAAAACCAGCCGTTTCCCGCCGATTAAGCAGCCGAAGAACCTTCCTTTGGAGCACCAACAAGCGATCTTACGCCATGAACGAATAAGAAATCGGTGGGATCAAGGAGATGGCGTCTGCCCATCATTTAGTGCTGTTCTCCTTGCAGGAATCAACTGTCAAGGACCTCCTGAGGGAAGGCAAGAGGCATGGCTGGCTGCATCACAGATGGAAGATTTGGTTTTTGCTCCTGACGGTTTCGCGAGTTCCAGATCTTATTCTGCCCAAAGTCAAATATGGATTCCCAATGACCCAATAAGAAAATGTTGGTATAAGAATTATGAACAATTAAATTGAGGTAAATGGTTCTACAAAATTATTTTAAAATAAATAAACAAATCAAAAGGATTATTTTAAAATAAATAAACAAATCAAAAGGATTACTGATTTTCTTCATTTTCTCTCATGCAGTTTCTTTCAAGGGTCGTTCATGTTTCTATTATAATCATCATCACCTCCTCATAATGGCTTTTTGCATTTACCATTCTTATGGATGAAGTGGGGACAAGGTCAGCCGATTCTTTTGGTTTTCCCGGTTTTTCGCCCGCCTTTTGGCCTTTTGCCATTTTAGGGTCCACTTCATGATGATGAAATACTTGGGGAGTCGAACAAGTAGTTTCTTGTAGGTGAGGTCAAGTTGTGCATTTGGTGGTAGCGCACGAGTCTAACCCATGATGAAATTCCTTTCTCTTCTGCTTTGCCTATTTAGAGAAACGTTGAATTTTTTCTTTCCTCCCTGTTACCACCTGTCCTCGGATCGGATCCAAGTTGGTAGGTTTTTTTCTTTTCCGGTAAAGTAGATTCCATACAAAGCTTTGGTCCCAACTACCGCTGCCCACAGGTTTATTTTTCTAAGCAAGTTTACTTTTAAAACATGGTTAACGATTTTTTCTTTTAGGGTTCATGCCTTATACACCGCATTGCAAAATCTTATCGATTTTTGCGCTTTGAATTCAAATTAACCTCTATCTTTTGCTATGCGTCTGTGTGGATTTCTTTTCCCTTTTTTTTTTTTTACAGAAAGGTGTCCAATTACATTGTTAGACTTGGTCATGGTTAGTTTACTCCGAAAAGCTACATATAATATTGTTGCATCATTTCTCAAAGAAACTTTTCACACTCACGTTTCAGAACTGCTATTTAGTATTTTAGACGTTATTTCGTCAAAAGAAAATGTTGCTTTGATCTTAGTATTCGAAAAACATGATCTTCGTTCTCCCTTACAATGAATGGTGTGCCATCTATTCAGCATGAAAAACTCTGATAGATTTTATGGATTTTGGAGGAGGTCACATCCATATTGTTACTTTTACAATAGAAAAATGGCTTCATTTCTTTTTATTTCAAGGTGAGTGTTCATCGCCACTGCCCCAATGACAACTCTCCCCCTTGTGCCTATCATCCACACGGTTCGTAGACCTTGTGTCAGGATTTATTACGGTCCAAAAGAATTTGAACCTCATATCTCTTTAAAGTAGACAAGCAGTTTTCAAAAAAGGCCGATGTTAACATTTTATTTATTTCAATGGCTTCCTTAGATGTAGCAGGTGGCTGATAAATTAGAGGTTCATTTTGTAAAACTTTTAACCAAAGGTTTAAAAACTAAAAAATAAAAAGCGCTGACTGTTATCGTGACGTAATGAAGGACCATTTGGAGTGAGTGAGAACATTTTCTTTCTTGGATACTTAGGCACTTCGCGTTTAATTTATATATTTAAAGGAAAAGTACTTTTTAAACATTAAGGCTAACGCTACCTTTCAAAATAGGCCAGGTATGTCTTCCAAATTTTTAATATTATAGACAATTACATTAGCTGGAACTATCATTTTAGGTCATATTTCGCGACATGTGGTAATGTCATAATTCTCACACCAATTCCTCAATGTTTCTTTATTTTCATATTAATATCTTCAAACATTTATTTTGTTATATATATATATATATATAATTTTTTTAACTCTACCACCATTTCCGAGATGCACTATCGCATATTCTCCTTTTAGGTAAGTTGAATCATGTATAGTCAGATCATTTACTATTAATGGATATCTTATTCTCTACCTATGTCCTAAGTAACGTTGAACCCCAAAGGTAATGAAACAAAGGAGGAGCTTCACCCGCTTCAATCTCTTCCCTTCCCCTTTGTGAGGAGGTCAAAAGACAAAAATAGTTCTTATTTCACAATTGTTAGGTACCTATGACCCTATCAAAAAAGATAATATATTAGGATTGCTGTTAGGATTATAGCCAAAAGTTTAGCCCTTAGCTTGAAAAACTGCAAGTCTATCCGTTCTACTAATATTCTTTAAGACTCATTCAAGTCCTGTTGACTTGAACGACGCACCGGCGATCAGCCAAAGTCCACGATTGCCTCAAAGACTGACTAGAGTCAACTGAAGGTGCACCCGTATCATTTATGCTCAAGCGAGAGATACAAGAAACTAATTATTCAGATGTGATATGGTGCGTGTGTTTTAATTATACGGAATTTTCATGACCTCATCCGCAGGGCATGCAGCCTGTTTAGAGGTACATCGTCCATGCTCTAACATGTGATCGTTGTTCGTCTTTGTACTGTCACTGCTGCTTAAATGGCTTCCGATCAGTTTGCTTATCTTCCTTCTTTTTCTTTTCCAACTTCTTGAGGTACTATCATTTGCTTAATTTTGACGCATGTTAGCTACAGGTCGCTATATTTATGGCTTATTCAATGATTTTTGTTTCAAGTTTTCTGCAAACATATTAAATGTTCTATTAATGGCAGCAGGATATTAGCATTTTTAAGTGGTGAGTTGCTTGCCATGTGCATGGATTGATGCCCACAGTTACCTGTTGGGTCAATGTGGCCTTTTCTCCTCCTGCCAAAGAATACTTCAAAGAAAGATGGAAGTGTAGAGAGAGAGTAAGCTTGGCACCGCGCCGGGCCACTGCCGGGTACCCGGTACCCGACCCGACTCGGGCCTGGGCCCAGGCCTTGAAAAACTGCTAAACAGGCTCACTTTATCGGGCCCAGCTCGGCCTGGTAATTAATGGGTCGGGCTCGGGCCCTCGACTGTGTTCTTCGGGGGCCCGAGAAGCCCGACAATAATTTTAAAAAAATATATTCCTTTTTCAGAAAAATAAGCTTAGGTCAGGGTTTTCATTTCATACTCGATACTTTCATTCTCTAGTTGTCTGTCATTCTCCTCTAGTCATCCACTCCTCTGCGGCTCTACAAGCAAGACCAGCGACGCTGCCTCCTCCAGTCCTCCCCGTCACCCATCGACCGCTTCCTCTGGTTCTCCCCGTCGGCCGTCGCCCATCGGTGATTTGGCTGTTTCCTCTGGTCATCCCCATCACCGATCGGCTGCCTCTCATCCCGAGGGAGAGGAAACGTTTCTCTCCCAGTTCTCCCTTCTTATGCTTCTTCATATCCTGAGCCTGCTTTCCTGTTCGAATATTTACAATTGCCTCTGTTGTTGTTGAGTGCGAAAGCTTGAAATGGTCGAATAATTAGTGCATTGAATTAGTCAGGGTTTTGCTTTTTGGATGGTGATGGCGAATGATTTTCCTTCATACTCACCTTCATAACATCATTTTTGGCTGTTGAACAATTTTTTTGCACCCAAGATGTTCAATGAATATGGCATTCTAATTGTTCCCTGGATGTTACTAATTTAATAAGGTAGACTGTTCACAAAAGTTGTACCAAGAATGTTTATCCAAGTATGACCTACATTTGTGTTTATGTAACAGGTTAGAACTTTGAATGCCATAGGGCTTAGGTTGTTCACAAGAAATATCACAATGTAAGAGAAGTCTCTCCCAAAGAAGCTAAGCCCGGCCCGGCCGGTCCGTTAATAATCATGCCAGGCTGGACCTCAGGCATAAGATCAAGCTCGAGGCCCGGTCCAGCCCGATTATTAACGGGCAGGGTATCAGGATGGCCTGATAAAGTAATCGGGCTTAAAAATGAAAGTTTTTATTGGGCCGGGCTGGCCCGATGCCCAACCTTAAGAGAGAGAAAGAGAGAGAGAGAGAGAGATGACTTTTGGTCTTTCAAGAGGTGGACTCTGATATTATCTCAAATTAAGGTCGATGAAGTTAGAAAGCAGTGGCAGATCTGACCATGTGTCGGATTGTGTGGGCAGTTGACCACACGATCCCACAATTTTAACTATGTTACATACTGGTGCCTCCAATCATGTGTTTTTTTATATGTTGGTACCTCTCAGCTATTCTACTATGTATTTGCGTTAAAGGTCTATAATTTGTTGAAGGTCTAAAATTTAGTGTTGGCCGCTAGTTGATAATTTCTGGCTCTGTTTTTGCTGTAAAGCTATTTGTGTCAGTGAACAGGTTTCAGTAGATCTGCGAGCATGCAGCAAGACAAAGCATGCAGGTCAACAAGATGAAAGGACTATTGAAGGATGCACTTTTACTTTTATACTTTTGAATCTCATGGAATGTTTTTTGGAGCCCCATGATGAAGGTGAGCTAATTCTAAGCAATTGAAAAAGATTTGTTTCCTATATCCGATTCGTTTCTAATCAAAAGTAGACATGGATTTGATCTAAAAGGGCATGTGGAAAGTGTTTGGCAGAGTTTACTGCTATATTTGACCCTAATTCATTGCCCTTTCTCATGATCCTCTTTCTGAATTTGGATGCACTTTTCTATGGAAATAGCTTATGCTTTTTCCTTCCTTTGTCTGTCTTTCTCTTTATGTTTCTTGGTGCTCTTCTTACTGTTCGCATATGGTTCTTCATCTTGCTTGTAAGATGTGAAAAATAGAATGAATGAAAAAAAAAAAACAGCTGTGTGTTCTCTCCATGGATGTAGGCTATATGACGAACCACTTAATATCTCTTGTCTCTTGTGTGATTGAGATTATTTTCACTATGTTATCATTGTGAGTTCTCTCATGACATTGTATTAGAGCCAAGTTTGGCTCCATGGATGTTTTTGTCCATCTGATCTATTGAGGAGATGGACCAACTAAAAGATTATCGAGCACTTCATATGAAACTTGTATGGGATCCTCAGACCCACAAACCATTCTTAGAATCACCACATCTTCTCAGGTAAGGAGTATCTGAGCTGGTCTAAATCTATTTCAATTATTTCTTAGTAGTCTATCAAAGCAGGGATATATCACTGGATAAAATAAAAAAAACCCAATGATAGTGATTATTTGATGCCTCATGAAAAATGAAGATCAGAAAATGGTATTATTATGACATGGCTTATAAATTTAATGGTACCCGAGATCTCAATGACCTTTATGTTTATGGACGCTGCTAAAGATATATGGGACAAGGTGAATGGAATTTATGGTGAACGCTGCAATATGGAAATGATTTTATGAGTTACAATTGGAGATTGCAAAATACACTAGAGAAGAGAAGACTTTTAACACTTACATTGGAACCACGAGAGGCATGTGGGATGAGTTTTTTCAATATAGGCCTCCATCGGGGGATATAGCAGAAAATCAAAAATGTTTTGAAAAGGATAAAATGTTCAAGTTATTGGTTGGACTGGGTGCTGATTATGAACAGTTTAGAAGCCACATTCTCATGACTTTACCACTGCCATCATGCAATATAGTTTGCTCTCTAATTCAATGTGAAGAAACAAGAAGAAAGGTAATGGATCCTATACCAAAATTTAAAGAATAACGGCCCGAACAAATGGTACTTCAAGTCCACGTCAAACAGGTGCCTACTGCTACGTATCCAATTGGGACTAATTATAATAAAAAATGCTCAAAAGGTCGATCAAAATTCAAATGCATTCTTTTTAATAAAATCAGCCACACTAAAGACAGGTGTTGGGACCTCGTTGGTCGTCCCGTGCGTGAAAGAGACCCAGCCAAGGAATCTAATGGCAAGAATGAGGTTGCAAATTTTGTTTCTAAGGATGAAGTTACTCATTTTTTCCAACAAATGGCAAAAGTGAATTGCGACACTACCAATTTAGCCACAATGATTCCAATGATTGAAAGTCACTCCAATAGTGATACAGGTATCATGGGGAGCATTAAACATTGGAGACTCAGGGGTGAAGGATGAGGAAGATAATTTGAACAACAAGGTTCTGAAAAAAGGATGAACTACGATAGTGGTTCATAATGGTTGGTTCCCAACAATTTGGAATAGCCTAAAATGTTTGAACGCAAATAGATGATAACTCAAGTTGCGGGTGTCATGTTAGGTATAGATTTGTTCCTCTACATGAAAGAGAAATTGGTTAATGAAGTGGCAGGCTTGAAGTTGGCTTTTCATAAGGCAACAATTCAAAGGATTGAAAATGAAAGAAGCAAGATGGGCTCATTGTATAGAGGCTCTAACAAAATAAATTATCCTAGGCATGAAAACAATGCAAACTCATGCTCATTCTGATTTAGTTGTGGCAAAGTAGTTGGACTTTTCAAATGAAAAGTTGCATCATCTACATAAAAGAATGTGAATTCAAGTTATGCTACTACATTTATGGATTACCAATGACATTGTAGTCTTATATAAATATTGAGATTTGCAATCGTATTCAAACTTTTCATCTCTATTTGATTATCACCAACAAACATCACAAAATGGAATATGAAGGTTTAAGGAGTTGGTAGGTAAGAAGAATTAAGGATGAGTTTTGTTTTTAATAATGTTATTGATGTGATGTTCTTGCTAGCAACAAAGGTCGAATTTGGTGTGTTGACTAAAATTAGATAAATTTTGGTAAGTATGCTTTCTTGTAAAACTTTGAGTTCATCTATTCTATAGAATTCTCTACTTACTTTGTCTGCAATATGTTAATGTTATTTATTTTACATTATCTATTTGTCATTATATGATGAATTGTTGCACATTATGCTAAAATTTGAAGGGCTAATTGACAAGTAACATGGATTGTTCTTCTCTATCTCTTATTAAGTTATTGAAACCCAATTGACTTACTAAAGGATATTTAGGAATGCATGAGATCACATTACTTAC
Source organism: Nymphaea colorata (assembly GCF_008831285.2). NCBI lineage: Eukaryota > Viridiplantae > Streptophyta > Magnoliopsida > Nymphaeales > Nymphaeaceae > Nymphaea > Nymphaea colorata. The sequence goes on from NC_045142.1 coordinate 10,994,285, forward strand.
TAGGGAGTCTAATAGTATGATCAAGCATCTTGGATAAGCTATTTGGAAATAGTTCATTTTTAATATACCAACTTCTTGGGTAAGCATAAGGTTAACAACCCACTATCGAAGAAAAGCCTCACCTTCCCCCTTCCCCGAATTCACCATGCCTCCAGGGTCTTGGTCTATGTCGATGACCTAGGTGGGGCACGATACACCCTTTAGGTGTCATGATCCCACTATTTGTGGTCCGAGGAGAGTAGTACCTTTTTAGAATCGAACTATTGATATGCCTTCTATAAGCCTCCTATCCAACCAGTTACATACATCTGTTGAGGCAAACAACATATCAACTTAAAGGTATATTTGAAGCAAGCACATTTTTTTTCAAATGATGCATGGAGTATAGTATATTTTGCCTTGAAATTGTTGACTATTCATGAAAATTTATTTTTTGTTTATAATACATCATTGGAGCACATGCATGATAAACTATTGAGGTCTCATGGTTTCTTAACATTTGTTATACTTTTGGACAAAAGGGTCTAACTATTCAAAATTGATGAAATTATGGAAGGTTAAGGTGAAGAGTTCTCCTACTCATATCTTCGCCAAAAGATTAGATGGTCCACAAAGTAAATAGGAATTCAAGTTTGCATTATGTCAAGCATATGATGGACTGGAAAAAGCAAATTTGAATAACTTAAGAGGTGTAAAACATTGTTGTAATGCAGACCTTGAGACCTTCACTAAGTTGCACTTGTCTTGTAGTTTGGAGAAGCATAGTGCGATAGAGAACACCATTGGAGGTAAAACCTTGAGCAATTTGGCTTTCTAATGGTAACAAATAAATGTATTTTTTTCATACAAAATAAAGAATATTATTAAGAAAAATCATTTTAAACACTTCCTGATGAATGAGGGTGCTTACTTGACATCCCAAAGCTACATTTGGAGGGGTAATTTGCTTTTCTGATAAGTTGTTTTTAAAACTTAAACTAGTTTTGTAATTTTTGTATGTGTATGAAACAAGTGCTACAAATTAGTAAGGAAATTGAATTTATAATGATACTGATATTGAAAATGAAATTAAGAAGGATGTGTTCCAAATAGAAAAAAAAAAAAGACACTTGGTGTGGACAAGTTTAATGCATCATTCTACAAATGAGTATGAAAGACAATTGGTTTTGATGTTTGTAGAGTGTTAAAAAACACCTTTTTAAGTGAGAAGCTTTTAAAACAGGATAGAAGAATACATAGAGACTATATCCTTAAGGTAGAGAGTGCTCATCATGTGAAGATATTTTTAATCATTAGCTTATGTGACATGATGCAAAATTTAATTGTTAAGGTGATGATAAACAAACTAGGGGCGTATCTTGGCATGGTACATTGCATAATCAAGGGGAATTTTTTGAGTGATCCTTTATCCAAAAAAGTATTCTTCTTGTACCTAAAATGGCAAACTTGCTTAACAAAAGTAAAAGAAGACATTATTCATGCCATATTTAGTAAAAGCTTATAGCATCATTGATTAAAGAATTTTAGAGCAATTTTTGCAATTTTCAAGATTTTCACATTATTGGATTGCTCAAGTAATGGAGCGTCTTTTCTCATAAAGTCATCCAATGGTGAATAATGAAGAACAAAATGATGTTTTTAATAACACAAAAGATATTGGTATGGAAAAGCACATGATCACATACATTCACTATTGTTCTTGATCAAGAAAGATAATTCATATCTCATAGAATGTGTCATAGTGAGACATGCAATTAAACAGTTCTTCCTAGCCTCTATTGTTAGTTTTACCTTGAGTCTCAACTTTTATGTGATGATAGGCTTTTTTTGGTAAATGGAATTGGCTTTACTATCGAGAATTTACTTAATGTCTAGCAAATGAGTTGATAAATGGTAAAAGAAGTTTCCTTTTACTTCTTTTCAAGTGAAAGGTACTAAAATTCTTCAAGTTAGAAATATTTGTAGTTATAAGCACTAAAAACCTACCTCTTGAGTATTTAAACACCCTTCTCTTTTTGCCTAAGCTCAAAGTTGTTCTACACGGCCCTTTAAAGGTCGTTTGATGGCACAAGAACACTTTGGAACATAATATGTGTGTTTTGTATTCTTAACTTGCCATCAAATACTATCCGTCCAACAAGACAAACAATATGGATGTTGGAACGAAGAGTATAAATACCCTGCCTGTCCTGTGTTATTCCATGGTTGCCCACGAAACTTGATAGAACAGAATGCGTCGATAATGCGATCTCATCTCCGACTCCCCCGAGCAACGAGCATGAAACGCCTCTCCCCCTCCCCTCATTGTATTCCTCTGCTTGCTTGCTCCCACTCCCTGTCCCCCTTTCCCACTTTTCTACACTCTTCTCCTTGACTCTACAGTTCATTGAATCCTTCCATTTTCCAGAATCATTTGTCGCAAGAAAATTCATTGTTGTCATATCATCTCCATCACTAGGGGCTCCTATCCAAGTGTGTTCTATCTCTCAACTCTCTCTCCATCTACTATATCTATCTTGTATTGCAACCAACAAATTAGGGTTTCTATTGGACCCCTTTTCATTAACCAATTTGGGGTTTTTTCTGCATTTCTTCATAAAACCTCTTTTCTTTCATTTTTATAAAGCACCTTGCCTCATTCCTTGCACTTTATTGGCATATAAAAAAAATACACGCTGAAATTGTTCTTTCAAATAAGTGTTCTTCATCTTCTTCCTTTTTATATGTTCTTCCTTTTACTTATCATGATGATTATATTTTTTATAAACATAATAATGTTCTTCTAGCTTCTTCAGTCTCAATAATGTTGGAAAATTTTCTTACTGATTTCATCATCAAGAGTGTGATTGTGTGAGCTCTTCTATCTGACAAAAAGTCAGATGTCTTGCACATATTGTTACCTACCTATGAAAGACGAAACAAAAACAAAGGTTGTTCAACTCTTAATCAGATGGAAAGGAACATATGATCAATGGCAGTACATTGACATTTCAACTCCTCTTTAAGTATTGTCAAATTTCTTAATCCTAATTTGGTGTGGTCTTTTTAGCTTATTGTTTGCTTGGATGGGTTCATAGGACAAGAAGAGGTGACAACTATTAATGACAACGTACCAGATATTTTGGATAAGTTTCGTACAAGAGCAATCAGGAGTCAGGTTTTTCAAAAGATTTTTATTTCCTAGCCTGGTGTCATAGTCAAGTGGACATTTTATAAGAAAGGGTATTTGCCTAATAGAGATCAATTTTATGCACCAACTACACAAGATTCCTATGTCTGTAATTTGAATATTCATGTATTCATATCGGAGTAATCCACAATTTGTTGCTTAATGCATACATGGAATCATTGATATATCATAGCTTGCTTGCGTAAAAGCTTTGGGCTTTTTTGTTGATTTTGTCAATTGCTCTACTTTTAAGGCCTTATTGTTGCAAAGGATAATGCTCTTACCTCTCTTTCTAAATCCATTTGTAAACATGGCCAAGATTGATGGGAAATAAAATGTATGGGACAAGGTGTGGTTCAAAACCTGACCTGCAAAAAGGGTTCATAGGAAGGAAAAACGATTCTGGTAGTTTCAACTCAGCATTTCTCAACCTCACCTATTTGCTATTTGTTTCATTAACTGGTAGGACTAGTCTTTTGTTCCACCATTGTTCGCATCAATTTTGCTGAAAATTTTTTGTCCAAAGAATTTTAGAATAATTGCATTTTGTCAATATTTTGAAATGCATTTTCCTAAAGCTTGCTTATGTGGATAGTTACAATCTGTGTTTTCATCTTTATTTTTTAACATCAACATCTTCAAATCTTGAGTGAGAACCTTTGAAAAGAAGATTTGGTTGTAGCCATTAGTCCAAATTGAGCTGACGTGCAACCACATTTCAAATCATCATACTACAGTTTTGATGAGAATCACTAAATTGATCTATTTTTTTATTTAAAATCTCTTCTTGATATTATGGTGCATGTGGATTACCTTTACAAACAACTGTATTGAGGTCTCATGCAGCTATATGACCCTCATTTTTTTGTTAATGTTGATATACTTTTACCTTAGACCATATCTTTCTCTTTTCTTTTCCCAACTCTTCACTCTTTCACCTAAGTTTGATTAGATTCATCACTTATACATATAATTGGTGGCTTAAGGTATGTGTGTTAGGTGACATTGTGTTTGATCATACAACTTTTAGGTACTTCAAGGTGACATTGTGTTTGATCATACAACTTATAGGTACTGCAAGGTGAACTTGATGACAGGAAATGAAAAAAACCTATCGAGTTTGGATGCTTGATGCAACCAAAGTGAAAAATGTATAAAGAAAATACACGAATTCATTTTGAAAGGTGCTGGGAGCCTTAACAATTTATTTGCTATGATGGGGGTATTAATTTTGACAAGAAACCTTAAGTCATTTTTATTATTATAGTTGTTAGTTGTACCAATATTCTTTTTGTTATAATTGATAGACATTTTCTTTATGTGACTACAGATTTTGTATAATTTTTCCTTGTATAAGCAACATTCTTCTTTAACATATATAGGGTGAACTTGATGATAGGAAATGAAAAAGACCTATCAAGTTTGGATGCTTGGTGCAACCAAAGTGAAAAATGTATAAAGAAAATACATGAACTCGTTTTGAAAGGTGTTGGGAGCCTTAACAATCTATTTGCTATGAAGGGGTGTTAATTTTGGCAAGAAACCTTAAATCATTTTTATTATTATAGTTGTTAGTTGTACCAATATTCTTTTTGATAGACATTTTCTTTATGTAACTACAGATTTTGTATAATTTTTTGCATAAGCAACAATTTTTCTGCAGCACACACACACACACACACACACACACACACATATATATATATATATATATATATATATATATATATATATACATGTGTGTGTGCGTGTGTGTGTGTGTGTGTGTGAGAGAGAGAGAGAGTGTGTGTGTGTGTGTGTGTGTGTTCTTGTTCACAAGCACCACAACACACATGTTTAACAAAGCAGACAAAATATGAGATTAACGTTGAACAAAGCGAAAAAAAAAAAAGACAAAACATGAAACAAATGGACAAAATATGAAACAAACATTGGACAAAATATGAAACGTACCATGCAAAACAAACATTGGACCAAAGGATGGGATGTTTTGTTCCTCCATTGATCAAACAATGGATAGAGAACACTCTTGTCCACTGAGACATGATAATAGTGTGATGGACAGGATGTCCTGACCGTCTTGTTTTCCAATTGACAACAATTAAACAACCTCTTAATTTCCAAAAATGAGAAGGCATGTCCTACTTTCATGCCATAATTTGTTATTTATATTATTTGTCATTCCACAAGTGAATTTCCAAGTTCAAGAGGTCCATGGTAAGTTTTTTTGGTGATCTGATAACAAGGTGAACAAAACCTTGCTATTGACATGCAGTTGGCATGTTAACCTACGAAGAACTGGAGCACTAGGATGAGAGATCCAGAAAAACTGATTGAAGTGTTTCTTGTTAAACTTAGCAAAAATTGGGCATTGTGGATTGACTTTTATTGTATTAGTCATATGCAAATAAGCTGTCATAAATTTTCATTTATTATGGCAGACTTCATAAGTTAGAAACTGCTATGACTAAAGAGGTTTTATGCAATCAATTAATAATTGATTGTCAAAAAGACTGGATAAGCTTTGGGTTTTGGCTAAAATTGGATTATTTTGTCTGTGACAATTACTGATTCACCGATTTCATGAGTGAGATACATAATATCAAATTGATTAAGAAACTCAATATAGTTCAATGTGATAGTGTATGAAGCATGTTACATTTTAATTATCAAATGTGTGTTTTAAAGTTTATAACCCATGTTAAGGTTATTATATGTGCTAATGAGCTATATCTCAAATTTTGTATTGCAGTTACAATGAAACAAAATATAGGCTTTTTTATTTTTTGAAACAAATCTAGATAAAATGTACATCCAAAGTTCGATAAAACTCATCAATATTTGACTATGGACTAGATATGAGCATAGAATCATGCTCTAAACCTCAAAAATTCTTCGCTCTTTTAATATTTTGAGAAAAGGACACTGAAAGGTGCATCCTAGGCCTAGAAGCAAATAATAGTGTTGTATGATTTTTTTAGAAAATACTTAAGCTATAACAAGATTTTTATGATTTTGGAAAGTTAAAAGTAGAGGGCAAAAATGTTGGGCACATCTATTTCATTTGCCTCATGATCTACAAAATCAAAGAATGTCGTTGTTGAACTCTCTCAAACTCCAAAGCTTTGAGGATATTGGAACTTTATTCATTTGTACAACATCTCAACATAGCATCAACATACAAGAGTAAACCTGCAACAACAATAATGCAACCCAAAGCAACCAGCAAACAGGAGAACGAGAAAAAGAGATTAATAAGAAAACAAGTCACGAGTCTTGAGTTTTTACAAGTTTTCTTGAAGATGCTCTAGTATGTTTAAAACCCCATGCCTTATTTGCATGAGGGCGATGTTGAGCTTAAATCAAAAGGTTACCTTGAATTTCCCATATGCCGAGCTTAACAGTTACACAACCCAAAGGTTTACAAACATTTAGTATAAACAAATTACAGAAATTCAGTCAAGTTTTGGCCTGATGAGACATCATAACTTTTAGAGACAAACAAGTTGGTGCACAGCTTTTTATACATATTCTCAACGAGCCATTTTTACTTACCAAGATCAATTGAAAATATTTCTTTCTTTAGATGACAAAAATGCCCTTTTGATTGCTTTCAGCATCACACCTTTTCTTTTCTTCTTTGCATCTCTCCAAGCAGTTGTCTATCTGCTAACCTCGAGTGGAGCCTTAAGAAACAATTGGCCCAACCATGATGAAAAGGGCTCAATGGAGTCCAACTATCACCTCCTCATTAGCCCTCTTTCTATTCCCAATGAGGAACAATTGATGAGGAGGTCAACTATTTCTTCATCATCGAGTCAACCATCCAATGAGAGAAACTGCTAGCTCTTTCCAAGGAATGTGTGTGTGCATGTGTGTGTGAGTTAAGAAATTGTTGGTTGCGTATAGTGCTACAAGGTGAACATCAGGTTTAGCAACAGTATTATTTAACAAAAGATTGTGTACTTGGAAAAATTAAGAAATAAGTCTTCAACATAGTCTTTTTTGGAGAAGAAATTTCTCTTTCAAACTAGTGCCCAGTAATTTAGTATTAAGTGTATTCCGATATTTGAAAATTTCAAATGTATTTTGTTCTAGAGCTTTATTTCAAAGGAAAGGCCAAATTGAGGTCAGTATTTAATGTCAATTTGCATATTGGACTAAATGAAATGTAGAGGTTGGAGTCTACAAGCTTTAGTTTCAACCAATGCAAAGAAACTTTCAACTATATTTCCATTTCGTATAACATTGTGATACTGCCTTGGATATGGAACTTCATATTTAATTATGAGATAAAAGGATAATAATTCAATTAATGAGTTCTTTAAAGCCTGTTAGGTCTCCAAACCTAATGACAATTTAGCTTATTGATATTGGCTTCTTTCAACTCATGTAGTGGTTAGAAATTAAGGTGTGGGAGTATACAAATGGTTTGATTTTGCTTAAGTTCATAAAAGTCACAAAATTTTTTATTTTGATATCTTAATTGATATATTAGGAGTTAGTTCTTGTTGTATTACATGTTACAACCATCTGGTGTTTTTAAAATGGTTGTGTGCATCAAACTAATAGCCTTTACAAAAGGATGGGTACACCCATGGTATTTTCTTAATGAATTTGATAGATTGCTAGTTCTTCAATCAGAAATTACAGTTTCTTACTAATAGTAGGGTGTGTGATTGTAGAGGGTCCATTGACAATAATAATTGTATAAATCTATTGTAACACATTGGTCCAAACCACATTAGGATTATTTATGTGAAAAGTAAATGATAAGAAAATTTCATAGCATGAATGAAGGTAGAGGATGAGAGTTGCAATTGACAAGGAAAATCACAAAGAAACTATTGTGGTACTCCTAGTTGTAGTGAAAGGTTGCTAATCTTATTTTAAGTTGTTCGATTGCAAACTGACTATATAGTTTGGGTGCTATATTAGGAGAAGGAGCTCTTATAAGGTAAAGCTCTAGAATAGTTCTCTTCCTCAAGGACCTATGGGATCTCTTTGTATATTAGCTCAGGTTTAGATAACTTATGAAATGCAGGTTCATCATATTTTTGAATCTAATTTATTATTTTAGGTTATATAAATATGTTTTAGTATGCAATGTTTATTTTAGACTTTGATTTCATTCCATCATCCATATTATACTAGGATGCTATTTTGCCTATTTAAGCTCTTTCTGAGGCACTTAACGACTTGATTGATCAACTTAGCAAAGAATTGAGTCCTTTAATTTTTTTTTGGTTTCCCTAAATCACCAGCTTAGGATAGCAGTAGTATAGCTTTTGTGGCAATTGTCTGTGATGTGAAATGGAAACTACGTAGATTATGCACCCAACATTTATTTTTAAAAGATAATATATATAGAAACGCATGACAAAATGCAAAGCAAAAACAAATTATTAAGCATCAGACAATAGCAAAAAACTAACAAACTAGACATATGTCCAACCACAGTAGACTCACACCCCAAATTCCTTAGGCCAAAAGTGTGGCAAGCTAGATAGATATTCAACCAATTTCATATCACCAATCAGAATCATTGTAATTGGTTATCAATCTACCCACATATGCACTAATGTTGCCTTTATATATTCTTATCAAACTCCTACTCTGCTGCACCCTACTCCATCTTTGGTTTCATCTTTTACCTACCAATAGACATCTAACCTTTTCTTCCAACCACCATTGTACTAATAGTTTCCAACTCCTTTAGAGTCAAAACCCCTTCAAGGAACGACATGTCGACCACATTCTCACATTCACCTGCTATTTTATTCTGCATTTGCACCACTCTATTTTCCTTACTAAAAAATGCAACCACCTTTTTGTGAACTCATTTTGACAAAAATAACATTCATTACGCCATTATACTCATCAGCTTCTTGGCTGCATAACAGTCCTTCAACAAATACATGTGACAACTCATTCTTCCTCCTTCCATTTAATCACAAAAAGGCTCAAATGCAGCTTTGCCATACTATTTCATGAAACTAGGACCTCTGCACCATCTCCCACCTACTACGCCTCAGCATATTCCTGCCCCATCATAGGTTCCAATATACAGCATGAAATGTAATTTGCCAGCAGTTTCCTAACTAGGTTTGATTGGACTTCACGTGGCTCCATTCATTTTTCGTTTACTACCATTAAATGCTTTTTTCCCATATTTTCTCAAACCCAGCTCTAACACTATTTGCTACTTCACCTTTAATGATATGACAGTTTGACTCCTCTTCTTTCATGTAGTAAAACACAAGTAAGCTAACTAGAGATCCATTTTTTTAAACTTGTCATGGTTAGGAGTCCATTCACATGCCATGCAAAGAAACCATCCTGCCCTTGCTGGGGATTTTCCATTCAATAGAACACATCTCCATCTCTCCTAGATGTGTTCTTATAACTTCATAGGCATTGCTAGACCCGATCATCTTCTTCTTTTCTCCCATAACCCAACACAACTGATTTGGATTGTGTAAATTATAATCTCCCAAGCTCAACCTTTGCCTCATGGGCCCATGTAAAGGCTATGTTATATCTCTCATGTGCTTGCCTTAGTTTTAAGTTCACATCCTTTACTTTTTCTACCCAAGATAGCCTTTTAGCTATAACTTCAAACTCTCTACCCTACATTTATCCAGTCAATTTAAACCTCATTTTATGCCCATCACCCACTCTTCACTTCGTGTTTTCCTTGATAGCTTCCCAACACCATCCCAAACTCTTCCAGCACCATGCACCTTTTTAATTCCTCTTCAACAACCACAAAATTTTTTGCAGCCCATATTGTTGTTAACAATGATAACTAGTCTGCTAGCAAGCAGTGGTTTGTTCATTTTTTTTGTATTCCTTAAACCCACACCTCCTTTTACTTTTGGCCTACAATGACTTTTCCAAGCTATCAAATGTATCCTTATATTGTAATTATCTGTTCCAGAAGCTTGCCATGCTGTTCTCAAACAGTACATTCAATTACCCAAGTGATTTGTAATCACTTGGCATGAAAACCAGATTGATTCAACAAAGATGATGTTGTAGGCTTCAAGGATTGCTTGGTGAAAGCATCAAAGCTGCTTGCATTTTTAGCATTGAATCCAGCATCAAAGAGTGAGATGGCAGGTTAGATCATTAATCCATTCACCGCCGACAGAGAGAAGCCTTTCTTTGTATGTAAAGATGATGCAGTGTCGTGATAAAGCTACTAGTAACACCTAACGAAAGTTGGGTTACGAGTAATTTAACCATTAAACAAGCCAAAATTTGACTCTCAATCGATTAAGCATGACATTGTAGGGACATAGCATGACTTTGAAACTACATATATATTATTCAGTGTATGAATTTATACAGGGTCCGAGCCATACATTTCTAGCTAAGGGGTACTAGTAATAAATTTTAAATTTTTAAAGGGCATCAACATGTAAATGCTAAAAAAATTTTGTTCTACGGTGTCAATCTACAAATAAGTCTTTTTGTGGCTTTGTGTGGGCAATTGCCCAGATGTTATCCACACCTACCACCCCCTTGAATTCGTGTGAGCTTGCTTAAGTTTGATAGGTCAATATGGCTGATAAACAGATCGAAACAGACTCACACAATATTTTTAAAAAAAAAAAGTAAATTAGTCTGTGGTGTACATATATAAGGCAACTGACATGTTACTGCCATAAATTTGACAGCCTTGACTTTTAAGTTTTTCTTCATTAGATGTAATCGTCATTGTGGCATATTAGGTAAAAGTAAATATCTGTTCTTCTCATATCATGCAGGTTTTGACATTAATTAACTGGTGGGACAACCTTAACATCTTAATTTATTGATCCTCCCATTATATATTCAACGGGGAGCATCCGATGATGATGAGAGAATATAATTCAAAAGTGAAGTTGTTGGAATTAGTAGAACTCAGAATCAAATTTATGCACAGTAAATATTGCAACTCGTCGCACGTTGAATGAACCTTTTATGTTTTAATACTTTCATCACTTTTCTTATAATCCCACTTGTGAATGCATTCGTTACATCCAAAGGACTTGGAAGTTTGAAGCGTGCTTAGATAAAATTTTATAAGACTGTAAAATCAACTGTCTGTATTTTGTCTTTCTAAAACTCATCTTACGTGTCCAAAAACAACTATTTCCATTGACTTGTATGTTTCTTAACATTGTAACCACATGTAAAATAATTAAAAATATAGAGCTATGTCACTAAAAGGACCAAAAATTAAAGGCTAACATAAGGCCGTACTATAAACCGCCGTTAGAATAAATTAAAGGCCAACATAGGGCCGTACTATAAACCGTCATGGTGACTGTTCTTTTATGAACCGGGTTTGATCTTAATTTAATCGTCGAGGCAGATTCTGGCAGGGGCCATGCCCTCAGGAAAATACATATAAAATTTGAGAATTTTAACTTAACCTACATAAAAGGTTTGAAAAATTATATTTTAGTTTTTCTTAAAATTTTAAAAATATAAGTTAAAAAAATTCTTAGCTCAGCCCGTGAACGGATAGGACTCAATTGTGGCATATAACGCTTGCACATCCATACGCACAAGAAGGAAAGAGAAAGAGAGAAGTAGATAACAACGATGACATTGACTGGCACGCTTCTGCACTTTGCTTAGTTGCCTCATCGCCACGTCTCTGACACTGACTTGAGGCTCATCCCTTCAGGGTCTTAACATGATCATAAAGTTGAGATTTTGAAGGTGGAAAGAGCGATAGTCACAATCGCAGCACCGCCATTCCGGTAAACATCCGTAAGTCGACTGGATGTCACAATTTCGAAACTCAACAGCACTGCGCATGTCTTGCTGCTGTAACAAATAGCAAAGCTGTCTGCATTGTCGGATCACATGCTCGGTTGTCGATTGGAGGTCTGTTAATTAATGATACAACAAACGGTAGCCTTTGCTTTTTTTTCCTTCCTAAGATGGTGGGAGAAGGTGACGTATGGTTAATAATTTTTACCTTTTATTGGTGATTATTTAAATATTTTATTGCCCCTTTCTCGTTTTATGCCTTCCAAATTGATTACCACCCTTTTTGTACATGATAGCCTTCATTTAAAAAAAAAAAAAAGAAAACAAAACAAAAAGATAAGGCACGTGGTGTGTGGATGACAACATACGTTTTGCAAATTCCAAGTTTGGTTCTATAGTATTTTAACATAGCTTTGTTTTCAAGCATGATGAGGCATGATGCGCGTGTTGGCTGGGCATTTGTAGCGCTGGTCTCGGTCTCATTTTGAAGGTTCTGTTTTGTCGTATTTTAATAAAAAAATTAAAATACTTATATTGTGTACATAATTATAAGGAATGTATATTAAAATATTAATAATAATATATTTCATTATGCCGAGTGTAGCTCAAAAACCCGACAGACAACTGGCCCGGTGCCTAGCATTATGTGTGTTTAGGTGGCAAAAACAAAAGTGACATTTTTGTGAATAACCTTTGCACCCTTTTGAAAATTAAAGTTATTTTATTAAAACTAGGCTTTCCACAACAACCCTACCGGGGAAAGGCCCACTAACCTTTCATTCCAACAGTAAATATATACAACAAAAAATTGGCAATCACATTTACAATGTTTGGGTTAAAAGAGACAAAATGTCATGAGCAGGTTGTTGTTGCAGAATTTGCGCTCTATGAAAGAAGTTACTATAGTTGCATTACCATCTCTAAAAGGGGCAATGTTCTTCTAACATGGCCCAAAGTCTTCTAAGTCAAGGCTTGTTGTTAGAAATCAGCAATATATTTTCAAACATCTCCAAACCACCAACCATCAAGAGCTAACGGAGGATAGTGTCTTCAGGTAGGTCATTGTTGTCCTCTCAGCACGCTACTTCCTGATCAAGATGCAGTCCACTTGAGTGTTTAAACAGAAAGGCAACCAGCTTTAAAAGCTACAGAGGCAACTTGCTGACAAGCTTGACCTGTCAATATTGGGGGGAACTTGTCAGGAACAATCTCAATAGCCAGTCAAACCTGTAGGTCTTTTCTGTCATCTACAAAATTCTTCAGGGCAGCATAGAAGCCATCAACACATACCCTCCAGATGGCATCAGAGTCTTGTTGAGGAGATAAAGCTTCTTCATTATGGATTGTTGAATTGCATATACACCATATTCTCCAAAGTATGAGGTGAAAGCAAAATTTTCAGTACTTCATAAGCCAACCACTTTTGAAACTGCAAGAGAACCAATGTTTTAACTCCATAACAATGGTGCATTGAGGAAGGGACTTTTGTTGAATTTAGAAGCAACGAACTCCCAAGTTTTAGAAGAGTGCGGGCAAGAAAAAAGAAAGTGGTGAGCAGACTCTTCGTCCTTGAGGCAAAAAACACATGTCACTTTTCTTTTGTTTTATCGAAAGTACCATTGCGCTCTAGGATGAGCTTGAGTGGACCAAATCAACTTTCAACAAGGCTTCTCAGCATATTTCCTTCTCACCACCTCCCACACGTCAGGTGTGTTGATGTTGGAGGCAGGAGAGTTTGCCAAAAAAAAAGGTCTTGCTGCAATTCTAAGTTAGGTCTCTCCATACCCACTAGAGAAAGAAATTTATTAAAGTTGTCAAGAATAGGCAGGTCAGAATCAAAGACCTACTTAATGGAAAATTTCAGCGAGAATTCAAAAGCCGATCTTTTCAAATGATTCAACTAAGAACTTAGGGGAGAACCACCTTAATTATCTGTCCAGAACCGAATAGAGCCAATACCAATAGACCATTTGACTTGATTTTGAATTTGAATCCAGCTACTTCTAACACCTTTAAAAAACCAAGACTCCTTTTTGGGTGCTTTAAGGTCCAAAGGCTTTGAAAAGAAAGATATTTCTTCCTAATAAAATTCACCCATGGGGCTTCATCCTCGTAGATGCGCAGCGTGATGCGACCAATACAAGCTCTGTTCCAGTCATCAAAACATTTTAAACCAACACCCCCTCCAACACTGGGCGGCAGAGAAAATTCCAAGCAACCAAGTGCACACCTTTCCTAGCTTCTAGGCTGCCCTAAAGGAAGTTAGTCATAGCAGCTTCACATTTATGCTTAATAGACTTATGGAGCATAAAGATAAAGAACCAGTAGTCAATAAGGCTTAAGAGGACATACCTTATCAAACAAAGACGCCCTGCATAAGAGATGGGCTTAGAAGACCAAAGCAAAAGCTTTTTGTTTTTCACTTTCAAAATTGGAGTCACATAAACAATCATGCATATTACCCGCAAAGAGGGGAACACCTAAATAAGGAAGAGGCTGTGAACCTTGCAACGAGTCTGAGTTGTTGATGAAGGAGAGATGAACTTTTTGTTCCCTGAAAGAGATAGCATGAGATTTATGTGGGTTACACATAACCCAGAAGAAAGCTTAAGGTCCTCAAGATCTTGCATAACCTCGTTATAAGAGTGATGGTCACCTTTAGAAAAGATGATAAGGTCATCGGCAAAGGTTAAAAGAAAAGGGCAAGCCCCAACCCGGGGGATATGGGGAGGAACCAGGGATCCGTTCCAACATCTGTACTCCACATGGGGTCTCCCTACCTCGGGCCTCTACCTATTGGGTGAAATTCTCCTGGAATTCTACCAATGAGAACACCAAAAGAAGCTGAATAGACACACATCATAACTCTCTTAACTCAAGTCATGCTGAAACCCAAGTCAATAAGAGCATTCATAGGAAAAGCTCAACTAATCGTCTCATAGGCTTTGAAAAAATCAATTTTAAAACAGATGTTAGTCTGACACAGACCCTCAAGCGAGTGAATACATTCATGAACAAAAATAATATTCTCTGTAATAGATCGATCTAGAATTAATGCACCTTGGTTCTTGCTGATGACTTTCTGCAGGCATCTTGTCATATGGTTAGAGAGAAATTTAGATATAATCTTATACAACACGTTGTGTAAGGCAATAGGTCAGAGATCATCAACTCTGCCAAGACCTTCCTTTTTGGGGATGAGGGCAATATAGTTACAATTAATTTTCTTGATCAATTTTTTGATGATTAGGAAGCAATTAATAACCTGCATAAGTCATGGCCAACAATGCTTCAATGGTGCTGATAGAAGGAAGCTAGGAAGCCATCTGGACCAGGTGCACTATTCCCATCCATGGAGAAAATCACGCGCTTTACCTCGTCAAGAGTGGCCAGGAGAAGCAAGGTGGCATTATGCTCTACCAATAGTCGAGGGGCATTATCCTTCTTATTCGGACAACGGGCTGAACCCTCACCAGAACCAAGAAGATCACCAAAAAAATCATCGCAAATTGTTTTGTTGTCATTAACATCATTAATTCTAGTTCTTGCATGCTCCAAGGCAAATAAGGAATTTTTCGTTCTACAACCTTTGACTATTGCTTGATAGTAAACTGTATTACGGTTGCCCTTAGCCAACCACCTGACACGAGTTCTTTGCCTTCATAAGCTATCTTCATCTTCAAGGGAGGCTTGCAATTCCTTTTTTATTAAAATTTTATGATTCGTCTCTAACAATAGAATCCAATTCAAGAGATTGGACTTTGTCAAGTTCATCTCTTAAAGTTTTAATATGGATTGAGATGTCACCCACACAATCCCTAGCCCAACTAGAGAGAGTAGATCGAGTGGATTCCAGTTTCGTAATCACCCTCACAATGAGGCAGCCAAAAACTTATGAACTCCAAGCCTCTTGTACTAGGTAATTACACAGTGGTATTATGACCCAGAAGTGGAAATATATCAGAACTGAACAAAACATTTAGGAGGGTTTGGAGTGAACCTTGTTAATACTTTGAGAGCAGAGTGGTCAAAAGTCAATTTAGGAAGAATCTGTAGATCTGTAGAACTGCCCATTGAGCCTTCCAGGCATTGTTAATAAAAGTCCAATCTAGCATGCACAAAATTTCACTCGCACCTTGTCTGTTATTACTTCAAGTGAACCTACGATTAGGGCCAGACAGTGGAAACATATGGCAGTTCGAAGCAAATCTATTAAAGGAAGAGCAAGAGTTAAGATTAGGTTGGCAGTCGGTTTTGTCTGACCTATCCAGTATAGCATTGAAATCCCAACTAATAAAATCGAGCTTTGGAAATCATATATAATGTTCTGCAGATACATGAGCGCCCTAACTCTATTGGCATAACGTGGAAGAAGATAAATACTCCCAACAAGAAACTTGACATGTGACTGTTTATCAGTGACCTCCAAAAGAATCCAATACTTACGCAGAGATCAACACAGAAAATTTTTGTGGTTTTCCAACCACGGAGGATACGAACCACACCATCGCATATATCATCATTGGACACGATAGCATATGAGCCACAAACCAGAGTTAATGTGGAGCCGATCAGCATGAATAAAGGTGTCAAAAATGAAAAATCTATCAATGGCCTCATCCTGCAAAGTGACAAGCAAGTCATGCCTAACAGAATATCTAGCTAGACCATAGATATTCCAGGCTAAACACTTCATTGAAGGGGGGGAGAAATAGTTACCTGGTCAGGAACATTACCTTCACCAATAAGAGTAGGAAGGTCAGTGATCTGGTATGGTGGAGAGGTGTCCGAAGGGGCCTCTTCCCAGAAATGGCTAACAAACTTACACTTTCCTGCTGGCCCCATTTGTTTCAGTTCAACAAAACTACGATTAGCAGTATCATGTGCAATTTTCCTATGGCCAAACAATCTGCTGCCCCTTCCACGGCTATGAGTGATACCCCCTGTTGAGAACAGAACTTTAAAATTACCGGCTTGTGGTTCAACGTTATCAACATCCTCTTGAACATCACAGGGAGCTTTAGCTAGGAGATGAGATATGTGGTTAGGGGACGATTTGAATGAAAAACTAGGGGGTATATCAGTAGGCAAACTATCAGTCTAAAAGAACGGATTAACCATATTAGTCTAGTTCCCTGTCGCATCCTTGATGATAACTTTGCCTTTTGCTCTCCTTATGGTAATGCCATTTCTAGGCTCATGGTGGGACTGATTCACACGTACTTTATTAGTTTGATCCACAAGATGCTTGTCGTCACTAATGGTTATTGAACTCCTCGCTGGTTCCTCATGAGTATCATCTAACTCCATTATAGCTAAGAATTGATTCTTGGATGTAGGTAAACCCTTTTGTCCTTCCAATGTAGGCCCTTTGCTAGAACTGGATGCCTTCATTGAATCTTTGCCTTTTACCACCTCATGTTGGTAATTCCTTGTCCATGTGATTCACGCTTGGGGTATCTGTTGGGTGGGTGAGATTTAACACCACAGTTCCTGCAGAACCGTAATCTCCCCTCATAGACTAAGGGTTGGGAGAGGTGCCTATCTTTCAGCACAAACTGAAATTCAGGGGGAAGTGGTGCACCAGCAACTCTTATTTTGGCAAAACCACCTCCATTAATGTTTCTGGTTTGAGTATTTGTTTCCAAAAGTTCACCCTGAAGGCCCTTAGCTATGCTGTTAAAGATATTTGCAGTTCCACATATTTGAAGACATATTTGGGAGCCAAATCCATAGTGGGGTAGAGAGTGCAGGGGGCATGGTGAAAGGTTGCCTGGCTGCCAATGGCAAGTAACAAGAGTCCTACCTCCAACCCTCCATGCTCGCTTATGAAGAATGTGTTGTAGCTGTTGTTCATCCTCAACCCTAATGAGAAAGGTGCCACCAACGAGAATGGTGAACTTCGGGTTGGCTTTCCCTGCCCATTGCATGATTATTTCCAGAAGCACAAAGGAGAAAATGGTGTGCCCATTAGGGGAGGAGCCTTGCAAATGAGCCAATGCTGTCCATTGGAACGGGTGGTTCATCTCTTTGTAAGCTTCTTCAGGAATGAAAATTTTGAATTTGCCATCCTCAATCTCCACCTCCAGAGGGTGCTCTGGTTGGCTGCCAGCAGAAGTCCCTCCAGTAACCAATGAAGCCCATGACCGTTCACCACACCCCTATTCCAGTTGAATACCAGGGGAAGATGGTGTGGGGGGCCTCGAATTGGTAGTTCCCCTTTATCTGATAGACAGGATTCTGATCCTTGCAGAGGGGGAAAATCCTCTCCAGATGCCATTGGCATCTCCATGGCCCCCGGTCCCTCCCCACCCAACGCAAGGGGGGAAGAAACCCTCGGCCTGCCTAAACCTTATGACCAGCTAAAACCCTAGCAGAGAAGAGAGAGAAACAAGCTCTCAATGTACTGCTACTGGCGGTTTCTTAAAACTAAACACATCATAAAAACATATTGTTTTCTTGAGCCTTTGTAAGATAGAGATGCCTTCAATTTGCACATATCAAAGTGCTTACAGTAGGGCAGTTGGAGTAGGGCCGGAGCCACTTTTGGGCTTGTGTGGGCAGTTGCCGCACACAGTCCCATAAACTATGGCTATTTACATATTGGATCCTCTTAGAAAAATTGTTTATTTATATGGAGGAGTACGTTCTCGTTTGCTTATTTACATTATGTCATTTATTTCATTGTAAACTTAAGTCTTTAAAATTAAGTTACTTTGTTAATGCTCCTCAAAACAAAATTTCCTGGCTGAATTGGAGCTAAGAAGGGCAGAAGCATCTACATTAAGTAGTATTTGGGAGGGGCACAACAGAGTTATTATGTTTGATAAGAAAAAAGCAGGCAAAAACGTTTTTCGTGTTTAATTGAATGAGGAACAAGTCCTAAAATAAGAAAACTTATGAGATACAGTTAATTTGGATCAAACAAAAATGAGATTACTACTATAATGTGAAACTTCTTGTTCACCTTATTAATGCTGAGAAATGTTACTTTAAAGTAGCCAACTGGCCATTTGGAACTGCTCTGATATTTGAACTGTATCCTAATCATATTTGACGTTTTGCTTATTTTTATTGACATTTTTTGGCGTCAGTAAAAACCTCAAGACAACAATAAACATCAAATTGCATTTTTTTCTATTAAGATAAAGGATATGATCATTGATATGAAAAAAAAAAAAACTCCTTTTGTTTTGGACAGCAGCGGAGAGTGCTTGGTACATAATTGATACAAGATTAGATCTTATTAATTAATGCATTTGAATCAAGATCAAGGGACTGTTTCAGATAGTAAGCTGTATTGTTGACTTTGAGTAATCTAACTGAGGTCCAAAGTAGACATTATAGAAGGGTAAAGCAAAGCTGCATCAGGAGAGTAGCCAGGAATTTTTTAATAGGGAGACCAAACATGTACGACTAAATAAAATTTCTTAACACTTTTTACAAGAGTCAACTACAACTTTTTTTTTCAAAAGATTTTTTTAAGGGTTATGTTAGAAATTTTTGAAAATTTTAAGAGCTGTATTTTTGTTTAAATTTAAAATCTTAGAAGCCATGGCCCTTGCCAACTTATATGGTTAATGAGCATGTGGGTCCCACCCTTCAATCAATAATGCCACTTATTTCTGGTTGGAGAGTACTGGACCCAAATCAAAACATGTTTCGTTGGCTCTGTATTCAACACGTCTTCCCAATTGGGCTGCTTCCTAATTGTGGGTTTCATGTTTAGCACATGGCCCTAGCTGGGTGGCTCCTATCAAAGTGAAGGCTTCCAAAATAAAGGTGCCATAAATAGGAGGACGAAATGTTGGACAAGACAAGTTAGAACGTGGAATGGTTCACGTCCATATTTATAGCTCGTCTTTCCAGCCAAATTGCGCACTTTGGATGCTTTAGATGCAAAATCAAATGAAAGTATGGATGTTAATATATCTGATTTATATTGAACATCTAGCCAAATCGATCTGAAAAAATCGGACATGAAAGCAAAATTAAGATATGATTAAGAAATCAGATCGGATTCAGATTTAAGAAAGGGCATCTGATCGTATTCGAATCTATATTCAAATATACATAAATGTCCAATCAGATTCCGATATTGATTTAGATCGGATTTATTTTAAAACAAATATCGCATATCTAATGCTCTTATAGTAAAATTCAGATTTGGATTCAGATGTGATTAATTCCAATTTTGATCGGATTTTGGATTTGGATTTGGATATAATCTTTATTTATTTATATTTGAATCCGAATATGTGAATATATGAAAAGGTAGATATGGTTAAGAGTATATCTGATCTATTAACATTTCTAAATGAACGGCATGTCGTGAAAGACAAAACAGAAATTACTAATGTGAGTGTTTCTATGTAACTGTTTAGGTGTCATTATTTGCATTAGCTCTTCATGCAAGAAGACCTTTTTAGTAATACATAGGGCCAGGGGCATTTGGCAAGGAGCAATAGTTTGTGGTTGTTCCATCAAGCTGTTCCCAAAGATTGATGTAAATTTATGGTAATATTTTTTGTTTCAAAGATTGGAGCGGATTCATGGAACATTTTAATAATTATTCCGTAAATATACTCCAATCTTGGGGCAAATTTATAGAACAGTAACAAACTATCCTTGTAGCCTACCAGCCGTATGCTTTTTTGTGTAAGTAAATGTCATTCATTTAATAACAAAAGATTAATCCAATGGATTAAGCAGTTGAGATCAGGATGTTAAGATTAAAACAGTCAAAAGTTCAATTTGAGAGCTGTCATCTCTATTGGGATATTTGTATAAGGGGCATATAGAGTCTTATAGCAAGAGATTGCCAGAGATTTGAGTTTTTTGAAAGTGTCTAAGATCAAAGATTTCCGGTAAAAAGCTGTAGAGTCTACGATCTAAGATTTCATATTTATATTATTCAGCAATGGTTGTAGTTCCATGCGTGAACTAGATTAAGCGTAGGTCGGTAGATCTGCAGACGGGAAGCAATTAAAAATGGATGGTTTGGTAGATGGTACCCTCCGCCTCACAGGTGATTCCCTCCATATATTTATCAACTGACGTGTCTCTTTATCTGTTGTAAGCTTGCAGCCAATTGAAGTAATTTGACACGATCTGATATCAATTAATTTCAGAATAACTTGTTTAGTGTTGGAATGGTCTGCTGCAATGGTGATGGTCGTCTAAATGAGAAATCAATCATATTACAGTGCGGGTATGTAACTGTTTTCTGCGTTTTTTTTCTCACCTTGGGTTGCAGATCCAGAAAATTTTCATCCTCAATAATCAAGTACTAAAGATTGGGCACTTGAGATTTTAATTTTATTTTGCTTTTTAAGAACATTCTGGAGGGTGCCGTGTTCGTCTTGACCTCCAGAAATTAGTTCAGTATTCACTATTTCCTGGTCAGTATTCACTATTTCCTAGCCATCGTGAATGAGAAGATGATGGGCCAAAAAATTGAAGAATGTGAAATTTATGCTCCCGACCTGAAAAAGTTCAAGTATAAGGGAGAAATGGTGAACTTTAGATTGAGAAATGTTCCACCTAACTTGAAGAAAGCTGCCATTATCATCAACAAAGAGTTGGGGGTCTACAATGCCTTCAGAAGGGCAATATCCCAACTCCAAAGAGTGTTGACAAATGTCAATTGGGGAGCACCTTGCTGATGTCAAGTACATACTTATTTTAGAATGTACAGATTTCCAGAATTTTTTTTGTCTCGTATTGGGGAGCACCTTGCTGATGTCAAGTACAAACACCAGATAGAACATAACAATGAAGGGCACAAACATCAAACAGAATGGACAAATCGAACGGAACATAAACAAACACAAGACAGAACGGACAAAACAGACAAAACAGCAATACATGAAACACGCCGGACTGAGGAACATAATGTTCTGTTCCTAAAATCATCAAACGGTGGACAAAGGACATTATCGTGCATGAGGACAAGACAGTAGGGTGATAGACAGGACGTCCTGTCTGTCCTGTCCCAATGGACAGCAATCAAACGACCTCTAATTGAAGCCACGTTAACCTCAAGTGGATTTCCTTGCAAATTTGAGGTCTGAGCTCTTGAACACTAAGACCTAGCTGGTCCATTACATTCAAGATTGGCCCATTTTATGACAACCCACAAGCGCAATAGACATGGGACTTATTTATCTCAGTGTTCTATGGTTGTCTCTAGGTTATCAAGTTTTAGGCATGGTTGAGAGCTACACCGGCAGACCAGGACTGAGGTTCTGGCAACTGTTTGAATCTTCCACATGAAAGTTCATTTTTTGGATCATGCTAATCAAGTGTATGATCAGTAAGCACCAGGCTTACCAAAATCATGTAGATTATAATTGAAAAATAGATTGTAATTGCCAAATATTACCTGTATCTTTGCTTTCAGTGTTCCTTCTTTTCTATAACTGCAGAGTCTCAAAGAAATTCCCGATAACCTCTTCACTAGTAAGATTGCCTGTTTGAAGGTGATAATGTACAGAAACAGAGTTCTTTCACCAGGTTGACATAGAGGAAAAATATGGCAGGTCCGAGTGTCCACAGAGGTGTAAGGTCCTTCACAACTTCTCCTCCAATGATAGCAGTGACAGCTAAAAGTATTGCATCATTTCAACCAGCTTCATGTGTTATCATACCCATACCGACTAGGTTATGATTACCAGCCAAAGTGAAGATTGAACAACCAAAAATAAATACGCTTGAACCAATCAAATCAATCACTTAAGATCTCAAAGAGAAAATTTGGTTCAATTACCAAAGGCACGTGTAACATCAAGATGCTGATGATACCCTACAGAACTGCAACCAACTTAAATAGGTTGAGGATGCCCTTAGCATCCACCATGTGTCTCAGCCTATGCCACAGTATAGATTCATCATCATCCTTGTGCCTCGTGGACATGTACAGATTTGTATGCAAAGGAATTTTCCAAAGTCTGTCTGTGTTTGAATCTATCTTTTCTTCTTGTGTTATTTTCTGTATCTTATGCAACCACAGACCAAGCTGCTTGTGCTTGTTCTGACCTCATGTTCACCATAAAATGGACAAGCCACTGTCGATACACATTTTGTTTTGTTCCTGAATGCAACTAATCTCATCACTGACTCAAACTTGGTGCCATGTTGATACAGGGAAGGAGCAGAACATTCAAAAATAGAGGAACACTCCAAAAGGAGAATGTCAAGCCCATGATATGACGAATGGTAGTTTGACAGCCCCAAGGAAGGCCCAGATACTTTACTACTGCTCTCTAAATATGATCATGGTTGACAGTATCACTTTCAGTTCCAAGTGGGTCTTTCATCTACGATATCAACAACCAGTTGAGAATATCCTTTGTTTCGTCATGAGAACCCACAATAAGATGAGCCGGTTTTCATTTCATTTTCAATGTTGTAAACAGAATTTGTGCATCAGTGTTACTGGTGAACAGCACAGACAAACAAAACAGAACAATTACATACACTAAACAGCATTTTCATCAAATCCATTAAAAGATTGGTCAACATAGGTATATGTGCATTTGTATTCTTTACTCTTCCACATTCTATCTCATAAAGGATAGCAATTAGTGGCTATTGTTAATACAATGCAAATGGAGCAAACCATTACTGGTATATAGTTTATAGTTGGAATGCAGCTTGTATAAAAACTGCCTAATGCTGTTGATGAAGTTAGATAGTAGCTGCAAATTAGATAAGTGGCAAGCTTGTGACCGGTATAGGAACAAGGGAGAGTTCCAGCTTGTTAGCTCCAATCAGGGATAATCTTCACTAATATGCAGTACATCAAATTTGCAATCTCACATGAAACCTGCAAGTGTTAATAATCAGAGAAGGTCAAGGAGAACTGGGCATCTCAACAGCACGAAGTTTTGACACCACTTTGGAGGGAGGGAGGGGATTAGCCAGGTTTCATTTCTCATGATGTAGCATTAATTAGTTCATCTGAACAGATGTCAATAAACAAATTTGTACCATACAGAATGAATGACATAGAAGTTACCATTTCAGACATCGTGCCTTTTATGCGGCACTGGTTGTTTTATAATAAGTAGTTGAAAAGAGTAACAACATGTCCTTTCCTCACTCACTTCAATCTTCGAGCCCTTTTCAGACAATTTAAATGGCTGAATATTTCCATGTACATTCCATTGACAACATTTTCTCCAAGAAAGCCAAACAGGGTTGCAAATTTTTTTCAAGATCGAGGATCCAAATTCATGACCACATGTGACAGAAATATGTCTGCACGTATGAGTTACAATATAGTTTCCAATTTTACACAGAATGTCCTCTATTTTTCTTGAACACAGAGCAAAATGAAATGAAAGAAAGAATCAGGGGGCGATGAGTGACAAACGACAATTCTGCACTAGCATAACAAATACTCTTCTCAAACAAAAGCAACATAATAATGCAGCAGCAAGATCCACACTTTTTCGTGAACTTTGCAAGAAGAACTGAACAAACACAGAACAAAATAAGAAGTCGACAATATTCAAGAAAATAAAAGAAAAACAATAAATAAAATAGAAAGGATGGAACAACAACACGAAACAAGAAAAGAAACCCAAATAAAACCAAAACAAAGCAAAATTTTCATAATATCCTAGCCCCCATCATTTTCTCTTTCCGTCCTCAATTTAGATGAGATGGCAAGAATGCAACCTACTGTTCTCGACCTTCTCCATTACTGGGAAATTAAAATCCATAAGATAAAACGTACAATCAGTTCGGAATCAACATTAACATTAACAGTGTATCAAGAAAATATAACACACACACAGTTAAAGGCGGCACAATGAGTTAAGTAAACTCGGGCTCAACTCGAACTCACTCGAAAAAACTCGGCTTGTGCTCGACTCGTTTATAAACGAGCCGAGTTTGAGCTCACAAAGATACTCGTTATGATAAACAAGTCGAGTTCGAGTTTCATGAACTCGACTCGTTTATACTCGACTCGACTCACAAACTGGTATTCTATATAGCATTGCCAAAACCGGTTTCACAAGTTACATGAGTCAAATGCTTACACGAGTTATATAAGTTAATACTTATACAGGGTAACGCTAAACGAGTTAAATGGGTTAAACGAGTTAAACAAGAAAAGCGGATATTCCTTTCATTCATGTCCTTTTATCATTTTCATTTTTTTTTTTCCAGCTGACCAATAAGAAAGGGGGAGAGATAGACCAACCAATTACTAGAAAGGGATGTCAATATATCTAATTCGAATCAAATATTCTATCAAACAGTTTTGAAAAACAATCAGTTACGGAAAAAAGAATTTAATGTAAGATTTAAAAATCGGATCAGCTTCAGATTTAAAAAACGACAGCCGATCAGATTCAAATTCAGATTTAGATATGCATGAACATCTAACAGGATTCAGATCTGATTTATTTTTAGTGAAATATCGTATGTTTCATTCTCTTACATTTTGACCCAATTCAGCTCAAAATTCGGATTCAGATTTAGATATAAATATAAAATCA
This sequence comes from Nymphaea colorata, assembly GCF_008831285.2. Classification (NCBI taxonomy): domain Eukaryota; kingdom Viridiplantae; phylum Streptophyta; class Magnoliopsida; order Nymphaeales; family Nymphaeaceae; genus Nymphaea; species Nymphaea colorata. Next base: position 11,019,734 of record NC_045142.1, read on the forward strand.
GTTTCAGATTTGATATAACCTTTTTCATCCGTATTTAAATGATCCATACAACCATAGATTCAGGGACTTGCAGACAGGAAATTTTGGTGATGACGACAACGAAAGTGCACAAGCAAGTGTTAACGGCAAACGAAAACAACGTCGAGCGGAGACAATGCCGACGGTGAATGAAGCTCCAATGGTTGGCCGGTGATGAGAGCGACTACAACAACGCGGAATGCAAGAGCATGAGGAAAACACAAAAATTCCGCTTGAAAAGGAAGGGAGTCTTGAGGCTTCTGTACCTCAAGATTTGCAATTAGCGTTACCAAAGGGCATATTCCATAATGCAAATGTTGTGTTTAGAAAGATAATGTTTAGTAGATTCACCAATGCAAATTTATTGCATTACAAAGAACCGAGATTCGACACACCGACATGTAATGCAATAGCATTTATGAAGGTAGTAATTGTAGGCAATTTTTAATAGACGGGGCTGAGATGGACAAGACCTAGGGACACTTATATTTAACAAGGAGGGTTTTGCGTTTGAAGTTTTAATGAATTTAAATGTATTGAAAGAACACTGAATTAATGACTTCCCTTCATGAGTTGAAGACGTAGCCTTACGTTACGAGAGATTCTCAGGCCGACATGGTCTCGGAATCATGTAAACTTAGTAACTAGATCCAGAAGCTTAGTTTATTTTAGTAGGATTCACACGGATATATTTGAGCACTTGGTCAATTCTCTAGGCAAAATTGGACTCATAGTGTTCTATGTGACAAATATATATATATATATATATATTAATCTCAGTGCTTAAATTGGCATATCAGTTATTTTTTGTTCTAGTATATTACATATGCTACATAAGTTGCATTGATACATAACTCTGATAATAATAGGACATGATAAACCATCTCTATTTTTTCATTTTGTGGGTACCTAGAGATACAAGGTCTTATGTTTTGATTAAATGTTGCCTGTTTATAGACTTTTGATTATATTTAAGAAAATGAACTATATGGGATGACAAGAAATTCAATCCGATGAGCCATGTACTGATAAACATCTACGTAGCCGCAATTGTATGGCCAGTACTTGTATATGACATTTATAATTTGTTCAAAGCGAATTATAATTCTCATTTTAGAGTCTACTTCAGCAAATGAATTGATTGAATGGGGACCAAAGATCTTGAGCAACCGATCCACTAGAACAACACAAAAGATAAAGGAGTATTGTTAATTTCTTCATGTTCGTTCCAACTTCGATGTGCCATTTAGACAATCATTGGGTACCTTGGTAGGTCACTCTTGTAAAAAAAAAAAAACATCTAGGCGAAGTAGAGCAGCGAATACCTGGCTGAATGGGAAAGGAAAGTCATTTTCTTACTCTGATAAGATATGTCCAATCAAACACGTCATTCATTATTGAACAATGGCTTTTAGACTCCTTAATAATGTGATGATTTCAATTGAAAATGCTCATGATTGGTCATTCCTAGGTCTTGTAATTTATTTAGTCAAAATTATTTATTAAACTTATTAGTGACACTAATTCGAGCATGATCAAGTCTAATCAGGTTTTGGAAACCACAACCGATTCCTGAACGGAGCGGTTCATCATCCCGTATCGGGTCAGGACGGTTGAGCCGAGCCGTAACTCAACCGACCTCTTTCCAACCTTGTGGCCGTCTGTCTAGTAGCCATTGTTTGTGCAGCCTTGCGGCTGCTCCTCCTTGTTCGGGTTGGATTGGATATCCGACCCAAACGCCGGACTCTTTTGACAGGCTATCTATGCCGCCCCACTAAGTGGGGCCCACCCAATATTCGTTATCACGTGATATCTGTGGGCTACTGGTAGTGCAGGCGAGCGGCGCCCACTGCTTGAAACCCACGAGCAAACTCAACCCATCGACGAACCAAACTATGTCTCGAGACTCGAGAGGTTGGAAAATGATGATGCTAACAATAATTTTGGACCGATCTTTGTCCGATATTTGTAAATAAATTGTTTTCTAATAAAAATAAAAATTTCAACGTTAATTCCTTTTAAGTAGGTTAATGTGGGAATAACAATTACATAATTTTTGTTCAAATTTACAATTAAGATGAACAACACTCATTTTAACCAAACTGACAATCAGACTTTCATCAATTCATTAATCCTACTCGGTTTAATGTACAGGAACGTTGTGCTAACCAAGAAGAGAAACTTACAAATATATGTTTGAACCAAACATTCAACAATGAACCATTTTAGTAGGGAAGGTTTTACCTTTTGCCTTCAATTTTAAATGCAATCTATTACCTTTTTGGTCATTTTGTTTGCGTTAGAGTGATTTTCTGTTAATTTTGTTAAAAAAAAACAAGGGGAAAACTCATTAGGTAAAACCTTACCTTGTTCTATTTCCTATCACTACTCCAAACTTTTGTTTCACTAAATAACGTGAACAATACATGCTCAATTCTATTTTCATGAACTGCCGTGAAGTGGGTGGCCATAGAACCAGTCAGTCAAGTTTTGAAGAAGCCTTGAATCCCAACGGGAGAAGTACTACAACGGTAATTTCATGGGATGCATCACGTGACGTGAGAGCATAGGAGAAAGCACGGAAGGGCAAAGTCTGGCTGCTCAATGACCGTTTACGGTTTATACTGGTTTCTGTGAGAAGTGCCTTTGTCTTGTCATCTTCTCTTTTTCCCCATTTACCAACCCTCCAAACAGAGGAGGGACCAGCGAGCGACAGCGAGACTATGGCGCTCCAAAAAGTTCTTGTAATTTAAAACAAATATTTTTTGGATGGCAGTACTTGAATGTGACTAATTTCGGAAAAATGAGGCAATTTTCTAAAAAAAGTTTGACAAAAAAAACTAGTCTCAAGTGGATTTGTTTTAGATGTATTACAGCCTCCTCATTTATTTATCTGTTCATATAAACCTGATAAAGGCCTCAGTAATTAATTTAGGCATAAACGATCTGATTTTTTTTTATTTAATGAATTTATTGTATTCCTAGTTTTTAATTTGTTTCTCTAATAAAAGAAGGGGAACCATGTTTCTCACAGTTTTTGTGATCAAAATTTTGTATATTTATGTTTAAACAATTAAAATAAAGTAAAGAAAATATATATATAGTCAGAGTGCAGTTGCGGTTGGTCCAAGGAAGCACCTAAGTGGGTTCCGAACGAGTGCAAATTTCAAGTGCCATACGTAGTTTACAACAAACCAACAAATTTTTTTTCTTTATTCTCTCCCATGATTCAACTATTTTTTTTTTTTTTGGGTTAAATGAAATGTCTAAGTTGAAAAATTTTATTAAATATTTTATCAGTTGAAAAAAATCTTTTAATTTTTGTTTTATTTAAAATTAATTTTTATTAAATGTTGACAAGATTTGGGTGTTGACTCGGAAGCGAATATGGCTGAAATAGAAAGAACAAAAAGTACATCCCATCCATGGAGTTTGAAATGTCCGGAAACCTGGATATTCGGGAACAAAATCATATATGGTACGGGCATCAATTATGTAAATTTCTTATGAAATTTAACTAAGCGAATTTATGTTCTAATCAAATACAGAATTCCATCGGCAGCTTTGACATCTTTTAAAGCAACGGGCAATTCAAATATCCCCCCTTGAGAAAGTACATTATTTTTTACAGTGTTGTAATGATTGATCTAGAAATCCAATCAGCCATGCCACCATTCAACAAAGATTTTTAGTGATTGTATAGTTATTTAAAGTAACTAGAAATTCTTTTTTATAAGACATTAAATATTTGGTTAGTAAGTTTTTAATTACAGTGATTCGCTGCATCTCTTGGGGCTACCCCATATAACTTCACTCAAATTCACCAAGTTTCAACACTGAATTAAAGTTTTAAAGAGTGGGTTCCGTGGGGCATACCCTACATATGTTTCATGATATGATTAAAAAGAACATAGTTGGCATAAATATTGATCATGAGTCGGCAGAGTCAGTTCTGATCATCCATTTTTTAGGTCATGAGTCATTGTTTGGCGAATCAATTTGGATTGTCAACTAATTACATGCTTTTTTTTTGTCATGTGTTATTGGATACTAAAGTTTATTATTTTTTGAATTGTGAATCCTTACAAACTTTATTAGGTATGCACAAATAATTATGTTATTCAATTAAAACATAAAGTCATAAGTCCCAACAGACTAACTTTTTTTATCCATTTGTCTGAAAAATACATTATAAAAATTTATAACCTAACTGGCTGAGTCATTGAGTCAACTAACCCTCTGGCAACTAACACTCTGACCAGCTGACTTATTTTCCAGCCAATCTGGCTCTGAGTCACAAGTTAATGTGTTTCATTATCTTAATCAGAGTTCGAAATCTGTTTTGTTTTTCTATTAAATTTGCTTTAAAACTTAGATAAGCTTATAAAAAGGATAATAAATTATTAGTATTGTCAAACAACTTGTTAACATTTGTTACATTAAACGAACCGTTGTATCCTAAGTCACACGGGTGCGGGTGCGATATGGGTGCGGATACGAGAATATGAGTATGAACACGGTAATTTTCACAATTCTCGAATACGCGGATACGGCAAAATATAATATTCTAAAAAATTATAAATTGAAAAAAAAAACATGAAATTAAAAGTTCACTGAACTCTCAAACTTATAAACAAAACATTGTTTATCACAAAACATTATTTATCAATATCATCATTCAAGTAATTGTCAATGATCAAATCGCCCTCATACTCATCTTCTTCTTCCACAATTTCACATGTTGACGGAATAGAAGGTTCTTCGAATTTTGAATTAACGACCTCTTATCCACAACCACCCTTATCCTCGATATATTCCCCCCTTTCTTTCTTTTGTTAATTTATTATGAAAGTTTTGTGTTGGTGATTTTAATTTGATCCTGAGAAGTCTAGTCGGACTCCTGCTTTGGCTAGTTGCATCTCCTTTTCTAACTTCATTCATGAATAGTGAACTTTTTGAAATCACAGACCACAAATTCAAATTCTTTTGGTCGAACAATTGCCATTGAAATGAGAATGTTATGTTCTGCAACCTGCATTGATGGATATTTCATCAATAAGTCTTGGCTGGAGGAGTTTGAACATATGGTTAGTTTGTCATTCCTCGCGAGAACGACCTCTGATCCACAACTCTCACACTCATTAGAAGACGAGTGCTTCTTGGTTGGAACTTGGAAGTTTAGAACTCACTTTCCACATTAAACCCAAAGAGAACCTCCCCTCGACAAATCCAAAAACAGAAAAAAAAAATCCAAATCCGAATGAAAAACCTTAACTTCTAATATCAAAAAGAAAAAAAAAAAAAACCACTTAGGCACTTACCTCTCTGTCGCCGCCTGCCACCGGACACGACCGGATGTCACCTTCGGTCGCCGTCACCGTCGCCCACCATCGCTGCCGACTTTTTGCTGCTTAGACGGAAAAGTATAGACCTAACTGAAGACGGAAGAGTGAAGTGTGAAGACCAAAGGGAGACGCTCGAGTCTCGACCTAACTTAACATCAATCGGTTTTTTGGGTTTGACCCAGACCCAATCCAAATGTTTCGGTGACGTATCCGTATCCGAATCGCCATATCGGCGTATTGATTAATGCCACGTATCCGTGTGACTTAGGTTGTATCATTTCTTTCCAGTTTCATGCAAAATATGAAAAAAAAAAAAGGAATTGAGATCTTGTCTTAACACACCTACTCAAAGTCGCCCATCTAATAAAATTGGAGCTATGCTCCTAAACGGGGAACACATTACCTGGCAGTGGGGCGTGATAGATGGGAGACTTATGGCACATGAGGTGGCAATTGAGGCTTTGCTGTTAAGTAGGAGTGGGCATCGGGTCAGGCCAGTCAAGGTGCCGTTGCGGCAGCCCAGGTTCAAGCCTTGTCAATTTCAACTGGGCTTGGGTCTAAACCTGTTTTGTTTTAATAAAAAAAATTAAAATATATGTATTGTACGAAGAAAATTATATAAAATATATATTTATGATTAATAATAATTGCTTTTATCAGCCCAACTCCAAGCCATTTTTGTGGTGTCGACCCGACCCGGTGCTGTCAAGTGATCAAGTTTGGGAAGCAACATGCACCTCTTAACGTGGTATTCTTCAAGACAGATAGGGAGGGAAGGGGTGACGGCCGGGCCACCAGTGCACCCTTGTTCTTTTTAAGGGTGAAGCCAAGGGATGGTCGACATGGACCTTAGTCCCACTTCAATTTTTTTTAATTTATATGTAAGTTTTAAAAAATTTCACTTGTTTTATATAAAAATTTAAAAAAATACATTTTAGCCATTGTCAAAATTTAAAAACATTAATTCGTCCCCGTTCATAAAAAAAATTTAACTCCACCCTTACTTCTTTCTAATCAAACATTGCTGGAGGATAAGCCTCACATCAATTTATTAAGAAAAAAATTATTATATGACAAGGCTAAAAAGAAAAACCAGTTGTTGCAACGGGAATTTATAAAGAAGAGAGCATAACAACATTGTCAAAACTAGGGTTGATGTGAAAAAATAGAAATTCTATGGCTGACAGATCAAAGTCGACAAACTTGTTCACCCCAATTCTTCAAAATTCATCAGCCTAATCGTTATATATATTGCAGATTGGTTAGGCTGATGAATTTGAGGAAGAAAAGAGATGCAAATTCTAGTTAGTTGGTAAAATTACAAAGAATCACTAGTAAAAAAATTAAGCTTATAATATAAACATAAATGACGCTTCTAGGGCACAACACTTTTAAAATAAATAAAACTTCGACTAGGGGTTGGTGTTGCAGGCAGGGCTCGAGGCTAGACCCCGTCCCCCTTGTTTGCCATTCCCTACACCTAAGATGAAGGTTGCACTATTTCACAACATTGCTAAGCCAAATTTTTATATATACATGCTAAGTTTGTATATAGACTCATATTGAAAATCCACTTTTCAACCATTTACATGTTTTTAGTTCAAATTTCTATATCTGCCGATGACACTGGGATTGGAAATTGTTCAAGCTCTGGATCATCCCTTTTAAGAAGGACAAACATAAAAGCTCATTCCCTTGTTGACGCATGGGTTCGAGGCACGGGCAGAGCTAGAATTTTTTCATAAGGTGGGTTGAATTAAAGTTTCTAAATTTTGATTAAGGCCGAAATGTCATTTTTCAATATAAAACAAGTGAAATTTTTTAAAATTCACATGTAAATTATTATTTTTTTTTTTTTGAAGTGGAGGCAAGGTCCATATGGGATCAACCTTGGCTCTACCCCTAGCTGGAGGGCAAATCCACATCCAAAGCCATATATTTTAAGGTAGCAATTGATTGACAACCCTCAATAAATGGTATTTTGCTAAGGGAGAGTTTGTGAAAAATAATTACCTTTTTGTAGTTTCTAAAAACTGGTTTTTGTGTATAAAGAGGATTAGGGATGTAAATATGTCCAATTTGAAAATTGCTCCTACAATCGGATTGGTTCATTTTTACACAAATATCTTACATATAATGCTCCTGTAATTTTGAAAATTGGCAAAGTCTGGTTCAAAGATTCAGATTCAGATATTAATATAAAAATAGAATTTAGATTTGATTTGGATTGTAAAATCGGATTCAGATACGACTTTCTTTTTATTTATATTGGAATCCGAATATATGAATATCCGAAAAAGGCATATATGATTAAGAGTATATCCAATCCAAATTGGATCTATTGACTTCCTAAAAAGGACTAGAGAAAAATTTGGAAGAGGCAAAACCCTACTTTCAACATGCAACTTAGGATCTCCTTCCCTCACTCCCAACGCTAAAGTTGCTTCACCTAAGTCATATGATACACCCTTTAGTGTCATAAATACCAACATCTACAATTTAAAAAAATTGCACTCACAAGAATGAATCAAACTGAAAGTGCATCATCTACACGACCCTGGTCACTCATACCAACTATGCTAATTTCACATAATCGAAATTGAACAGCAACAAAATCAGGTGGTGACTTTTTTCCTGCAACAATATTGGTTACCGTTGTCTTGTTTTTTTGCTTTTTCGTTTCTGGTCATTTACTTTTGTTGCCTACAGCGGGGGTCTGTTAACCATCAATGGTAATTTCGTCGGATGCATCACGGGAGATGCTTAGGACAAAGCAGAAAAAGCCATAGACTGGCTGCTCAATGACCGTTTACGGTTTATCCAGCGACTGGTTTCTGGAAGCACCGCCGTTTTCTTGTCATTTTTTCATTTTTCCGGTTACGCCGGACGACGGCGAGAATACGGCTAATAAATGTTACAATGGGTTCTTCCAAAAGTTTTTCTAATTTGAAATAGACGGCAGTACTTGAATAAATATCACTGATGAGGTAATTTTTTTTAAAAAAAAGTCGAGTAAATTTAATTTAGATGTGTTCGGGCGCCTTGATTTCTGCCGGATTTACACAGGAGTAGTTATATATTATACCCTTCACAAATGAAGAGTAGGCGAGCTACAAACTCTTTATAAAAACGGAGCTACAGTGTGGTTGGTGTAGGCTAGTGCTCAGACTATCTCTTCAAAAATTTCGTTAATCACACATCAAACCTAATTAAAGCGCTATTCAGCTAATAAAATTGGTTCTAAAGAACAAGTGTAAAATAAGAAGCCTTTGTCATGGCATGTTAGGGCGCATAACGGGGGAAGCGCGCTTCTGATAAATATTTTATCGATTCAAATTTAGGCGATATAATTTTCTTTCCTGAATTTTTTTATGGTTTCATTTTTTTAAGAAATCAAAATAAGGTAAGGAAAAAAAAAATTCAATAACTCGCCTAATATTAATATATAGTGGAGTCGTTGGTCGTCTGAGTGCAGTCGCTGTTGGTCCAGCGGGATCGCAGTTTTCAACAAAGTCATTACTCTTTCTCCTTTATTCGCTCTCCCCATTCTTTTCTTTTTTTTTCCTTTTCTTCGTCGGCCACACTTTTGCCAAGCGCTTGAATTCTTTTTTATTCCCTCCACGTAGAAATTGTTCTTTTTCCTGAAATAAATTATAATTTCCACGCGGAGTTTGGGTCTTGAATAATAGTTTCACCAAAAGATAATTGACCATTTTACAACTTCATTTATAAACCTTGGATGATATCTCATAATTTTTAATTTGAAATAAAACTTTTCTATTATTTAGGACATGTGTTGAGCCCCGCTCTAATACCACTACAACGATTTGACCCAGTCTTGCACTAAGCTCAGACTTCGGTTTGATGGATCTCAACTCACTCTAAACAATTTTGGTTGAGAAAGGCTTAGAACCATAACAACCAATCACTTAATAACACGAAACTAAATTTAATTATCAAAATGGGTATTACAAGTTTATATAGTAAATCATGTTCCAAATTTTCGGGTGGATACTTAGGCCGATACTCATAGGCAGCAGGGCATGTGACGAATCAAAGTTTGGTTAAATGTAGAAAAATGATAAGCCAATTTTTTTTTGTGGCCGTTCGAAGGTTAGTTGCAAACAGATGTATAAATTAAAGGGTAATGTTTAATTACTAAAAACAAAACTTGCACCTATATGCTAACAAGATAAAGGGTTAAGTGAAACTTTTTTTTTATAAATAATAAATAAAATGCTTTTCATTATTACACGAAAAAAATTTTGCACCCGGATCGCGCTAAAAGGTAAGGCCAAATGAGTTATAACTCTATCTCGCGGTGGGGCGGTTAGGGATTTCACACTCAACGGGGGAAACTGTGTGGCTTTGCTGTTAAGTCATCAATTAAGGAGCAGCATGCACCTCTGCACGTGGTTCTCAAATAGGGAGAAACTGGGGGCGACCGCCTTTGGGTCGCGACAAAAGAGGATGGGCTCTATCTATCCTCTAATCACTTTTCCAATTCAAACCACAGCCGCTGGCAGTTGCGACTCCCCTTTAGTCCAATCTCATCAAGTCTGGCGGCTTCATCTTTGGGTTCTGAAGGAGAGAAAGAAAGATAGATGCAAATTCTAATTAATGGTTATCAAGTAAGATCGAATAAGCTTAGAATGTATAAGAAATTACTTATTTCATAAGTGTAAACTTTAGGTAGTTTTTTAATTTGTGTGTTAGTAAAATTAAATCTACGAGCATAAGCATGATTTTCATGAAAATCGAATTGACTACACAAATCCAACTTGCTACCTTTGAGGCAAACGGTAACAATTGCAACATTATTTTTGCCGTCTTTCGTGGTACCGGTTGATTTTTCGAGGTTTTATTAGTCAAGCCGAGTTCAAGCTGATTGAATTTAGACTCGACTCGGCTCGTGTTCATCCCTAGTCACTCACACACTGATTCAGTTGATGATTTTTCAAACGAATTGGTATCGATATAAACCATTTAGGGTATCTAAATCCGAATCGATAAAAACCATATAAGGTATCTTCAAAGACATCCGATAAAATTGGAACGACAAAATGATATAGGGGCTAAGTACTTTAAATTGGCAAAGTTACTAATTTATAAAATGTTGATAGTACTTTCATGCTATCTCTCTTTATTAATTGTTGAAAGCAAATCCGGCAGTTCGTACCTTCAAGCAAGCAAGCAACCTACACTCTAAAATATAACAATACTTCGGCTAGGAGCTGGTGTTGCAGTCAAAGGCTCCCTTTCCTTTCCTTTTTCATTCACTAAGCAAAGCCTAAGCCTAAGATTGAATTTCGTATGGTTTCAGTTGTTGGTGGTAGGAGAGCTGCATGCATGCAGCGATAGCAGGGGCGTAGCCACGAGGCAAACTGTCATACAATACATTAAATATAATTTTTGAAAGTTTTCTACAAGGGCTAATATCTATTTTTGAAAAGTTTTACGAGGGTCAAACTCATTTTTTAAAAATTTATTGAGTAAATTTTGCTTTTTCAAAATGTAAAGAGAGGGGGAGAGACGAGGAGGGGTGGGCTGCCAAAAATGTTAAAGTAGTTTAAAAAACAAACAGAAAAATATATTAAAATTATTTTTTAATATATACATTAAAGACTAGGTAATACTTAATGGTGCTCTTAAATTGCTGTAAAATCAAACTAATTTGCTTCCAATTCCATTTTCGCATGATGAATCACGACATCACTTGTCAAAATTTTGTATGTGGTTGCGAAATTTGTTTATTTTAGTGTATAGATTTACATGTAAGTTCCCGTTTTCAACTATTAGCTTTGTACTTAAATTTCTGTGGGTCATCATGAACCCCTGCTTTTACTAAAGGATGAAAGAACTGAATTCTTTTGTAATTCGATTACTTGAACTAGAAGATGCGGTAGATATCGGCTGACAAACCGCCGGCCTCGGTGCCGGAGATGGCGACGCTGCTGCAAGGTCAACCGGACTTGCCATTTCGCCGGTGTGAATTTCGCAGAGGACCACAAGAGAGGCAAAAAAAGGGAAAAGGTGTGCCGAAAGCAACGGATTCCAAGTTGCCCTTTGGGCCCTTTTTTCCTTCTTTGAAAGCCAGCGAATCAATTTATGTCTGCTTCGAAACTCGGTCTCCGGGGGATGTTTGTCCACGTCAAGCAAAAACCGGCAACTTGCCGGTGGGACCTCTGCAAGGTCAATCCACACCGCCGACTCTATTTTGAATAACAAAACAAGTTTGAATGTGTTTCCGTAAAACTTTACTTCTAAAATTATTCTGGAAAAATGACAGATACGTGCTCGGGTTTGACACTTTCCCCTTGCTGTAAATCTTTTCCCGAAACTTCAACATCATTTCATATATATATATATATATATTTTTAAATGAATCATTGGGGCAAGTGGTCCTCTGCCCACTCCCATGTTCCTCATATGCTACCTTCTTCTCCGTTATCGAATATTTATGGCACTAAATATTATATAAAAATAGGAAGGGTTTTGATTTCCTTCTGTAATCTGGTTTCCTTCTTCTTTGCTTCTCACAAAAGAAGAGAGAGAGAGAGAGAGAGAAAGGGTAGGCGAGATAAAAGGAGAGGCGAGATTGTGGAAGGAGAGAGGAAGTCATGGAAGTCTTCTGCCTTCAAACCTTACTGTGGAACCGAGTCGCCTCTGCCGCCCACCTTCCTTCTTCCCTCATCGGCGCCAACCATACCGCCGCTCGGTTCTGCTCTCGATAGTCCTCTTCTTTTCAAACCCTAACAAAACGTCCTTCTTCTTCTTCTTCTTCTTTGATTTTGTCCTTTGTGAGGATCCAACAGAAACAGGAAAAGAAGTTGGTAGCCGAGAAGTTCTTGAATTCTTTTGTTCTTTGTGGAGCAAATTTGGTTTGGTTTTCTGTTGTTCTTTTTGGGGTTCATCGTTTTCTTTGAGTTTCAGTTTGTTGGTAAGAGGAAAATGGAGCCAATGGGGGGTCACAAAGTGACCAACCGCGTCCGGAACTTGGTCGTCCGAGGACTCATCTTAGGCGTCGCTGTCCTCCTCCTCCGCTTTGTTTACGTCTTTTCAACCACTTCGTCCTTCCAGGACGCCGTCGGCCTGTCCTGCGACGCCGCCGGCTTCTGCCTGTTCTCCGCCTCCGGGACGCTCAACATCGTGGGGATCGGCGGTCACCAGCGCCCGCATTCGGCCTCCGCCGAGCACCTCGCCGTCGATCCGGCCGTCCGGAAGCTCTGGACCAGCAAGGAGTGGAGGCAGAGGATCGACGCCTACTCTGCGGTTTTCCAGAACCTCACGCAGCGAGGCTATCTATCCCGACTCTCTAAGACCCTGGTGGTTCCGGTCGGAAACCGGGAGGAGGCCGCCGCGCAGCAGGTGCTTGCCTTGAGGGAGGTCGGAGTCGTCGACTCGATCGGCGTGGGGAAGAAGGTACATCGCCCGCTGGTCGTCTACGGCGACCCCTTCCGGCATCTGCCCTTCGAGGACGACACCTTCGACTTCGTGTTCGCCGGCGAGGGCGTGATAGATTCGATGCCCAAGAAGGTGGAGGAGTTCGCGGCAGAGATCGGCCGGATGATCAGGCCGGGAGGGATCGCCGTCATCCATGCCCTTGCTGCCAAAGACATGTATAGTCTCAATTCTTTCTTGGATTTGTTCAATTGCTGTAAATCTGTGAAGAGTAGGAAGTCTGGATCTTTTACGGAATTCATTTTGAAGAAGCACACCATTCGCCGCCTGGGCGCTGGAAAATCGGCCCCTCCCGGCGATGAATCGAGCAATAAGAGCAGCGTTTGCTCTGCTCCTGAATGGAAGAAGGGTCTCGTCAAAAGGGCAGAGCCTTTGATCATGGAAGAGCCGTTGAAGCCATGGATTACCTTGAAGAGAAATATCAAGAACATCAAATACCTCTCGTCCATGGTGCAGATCTCATACAAACGCAGGCACGTCTACATAGACGTGGGATCTCGATCATATGGTTCGAGTATCGTTGGATGGTTCAAGAAGCAGTACCCCAAGCAGAACCGGACGTTCGAGATCTTCGCCATCGAGGCAGACCATACGTTCCACTATGAGTACGGGACGAAGAAGGGAGTGCAGCTACTGCCGTATGCTGCATGGATCAGGAACGAGACACTGCTGTTCGAGATCAATGGTGGTGGCGATGAAGATGGGGAGAAGGGGAGGGGTATGGGTAGGATTCGAACTGGTGGGGAAGACTCAGAAATGGCGGAGGAATCAAGGGAAGTGTTGAAGGTTCAGGGATTCGATTTCGCAGAGTGGCTGATGGGTGCTGTGAGCAAGAAGGATTTCGTAGTGATGAAGATGGATGTGGAAGGGACGGAATTCGATCTCATGCCGAGGTTGATTGAGACAGGAGCCATATGCTTGATCGACGAGGTTTTTCTGGAGTGCCATTATAATCGGTGGCAGAGGAGCAGCCGCGAGAGGACCAAGAAGTATAAGAGTACATACAGCGACTGCATGAATATATTTACCTCTCTGAGGGAAAACGGCGTTTTGGTTCATCAATGGTGGTGAAGGCCTGGGAGGAAAAATTCTATCCCATGCATTCGTGATCCTTTCAATGGTGAGTAGCTGTTGTTCTATTGTCTTTTCAGGAATATATTTTCAAATTGTATCTTCCTTCCTTCACTTTCTCACATCTACAGATTAGTTTTCTCTATTTTTTCTTTTTCTTCTTTTGGTGGTAAAGATAAATTTATTTGATGTTAAAAAGTAGATTTCACATTCAATTGAAAATCTCCCCTTTATTATATAGCCTGTAATCTGTCCAGTGTTTCCACAAGTTTGCCAGGAAGAGAAGAAAGTTGGGTTAAATTCCACAGAGCCAAGTGTAAATTCCTTTCTGTATTGTCAGCGCTGTTGTTTAACTTGCGAGATACTGTAACTTTAAATTGTGTGGTGAATTGAAGTGTGTACTTAGCAATCTGAGGTTTTGTGAAATTGATGGTGTTGAATCGAGTAATTAGGTTGCGTTTGATTGCACAATTAATAGAGCAAGATTTTTTCTCTTATGGCGCTTTCATATTTCCTTGTCATACTAAACTGTGGATCTGTGCAGGAAAAGATGTTCATGGTTTCTTGAAGTTGTGATGTAAAAATGATATGACAAGATTGTACTATACAATAGGGATGGATAAGCTCATGGATGTGAACTGCTTGTCAGATAGCAAAATCACCCCAAATCTCTTTCTGGTTAATGACAAATTACTAGCTGCTACAATTCTTTACCTGTGAGTCTTCTCTCTGGATGCAGGTTTTGGGAATTGAGTCGTTTGGCAGTGAAGTTGACCTCAGTAAAGAAAATATTTTTAACGAAAAATCATTCTCAGCTATAAAGTTCCGGATTTAGTAGCTTGAATTAGAATGCAAAATTGGCGGTTAATAAAAAACTTCTAGCTTAAGCATGTTTTTCAGTTTTTGTTATACTGCTAATGGATGTGCTGTTGTAAAATTTTTCTGTTTTTTAGGGGCTGTTTGACAAAAGGAACATTCCAAAATTGTATGGATTCATTAAATACTTTCACAATGTTCCATGAATCTGCCCCTTTTGTTAGGGCATATACATTAAACATATACATTAAACACTAACAAAGTATTCCTCCTTCCAAACAGCCCCGTAATCTGTTGTAATTCTGCTCAGCGCTGGGAGAGATGTGCTACATTTTTGGTCCTCTTCTGATTTTTTGGGTTTGAAGTGAAAGATTTGTTACATTTTTGGTCCTTTTCTGATTTTTTTTAGCGAATGGTTTTAATCTGTAGTGGTAATGTTAATGCCAACTCTTTTGTAGTTTAGCTTTTTTCTTATATGGTTTGGTTCGAAGTTTCTTTCAATGAATTCCTTGATGTTTCGGAGTTCCTTTCTTTGAATTCCTTTCGGTTCTCCATCTTTCTCCTCAGCTCAAGTTTCAATACCATTAGCAGAGGAGCATCAATGAAAATCGAACAAGAAATGTATGATGAGTTGTGCTAAGGAGTGGTTAAACCACATAAATACCCATCTGACATTTTTCAATGCCAATAGTAGTGCTGATGAGAATCAAATAAGAAATGTGGACCAGCCATGCTATCTTTTATTAGAGAGAGAGCCTATAAAATGAGAATGCATGACAAAATTTGGTCGACATGAAGTCTCCTCGTGAAGAGAAAGTGATTAGAAGAAACGGCAAAGTCACTCAACAACAAATGAAGGACGACACCATAATCGAATAGCAAAGTCGACCAAGGCGTGTCACAGAATTCGACGATAAGAAGGTGCTTTTTAAGACTTTGCTGTCATGCTTCTCTCAAATGCATCACCAAGACGATATTAACCACAACCAAAGAGAAAATTCTTCCAAATGCATCACCAAGACTATATGAACCACAACCAAAGCGAGGAAAAAAAAATGCCACAAAGAGAGAGAGAGAGAAAAGGAAGATGAAGTTCTCGTATGGTTAATTGAATATTTTAGAAAACACACTCAAGTTTCCATTAAATAACTTTTCTTTCTTTCAATTACATAGAAAACAAGAAAAGAATCAAAATGTAAGTGAGTCTTTTATTATTTAACCAAATTTTCCGTGTGCTCTCGCAAGAAGTTCATCGTTAATTTGTCTAATCTGTTTGTTGATTTAGACCTTCATCTACTAGTGATAGATATTCTGGAAAAACCCTCCAGAAACGATGCAGGGTTAATATAGTGGGCCTCAAATCATGCCTATATATGACATCCAATTGACTAATGAAGGAAGCTATCAGCCGCTGTTTTATTAAAAAGAGGACAAAGACATGTAGTTTTTTAAAAAATTCAACTGAAAAAATGAGGGCCACTAGTTTGTTATGGGAGGCACCTTATCCCCAAGAGGGCTTGTACTAATATGTAAATAGTGGATAGTAGGAGTGCCTATTTCAAAGCAGCAAAAATGGTCTAAAAGCAATGACTTATCAATTGCTATAGTTTTTAGTGAGACGTGTAAATTAAAAGATACGAGACAACTAATTGGAGGAGATGAAATCCTCCCACCATCCAAACAGAATGAGTTGAGCGCGTCGTTTGGTGCACGCAACAACACAAGTACGCCCCAAAAAAAAAAAAAAAGAGTAGGGAATGGGGACATTTTAGAAATTATTTAATAAAAGTATTTTTTTTAGTCTTTTTGCTTTTTTAGGTTTTTCTCTTCCGTCCCTACAAATTTTTTTCTTATTAACCAGCATCATTAACCATACTCCCACACAAAAAATTTCCTGCACCGTCCAAATGCATTGGCGTGTCACACACACAGCCTGATGCATTACTGCACGTCCCGCTAGTAACTGTATTATTCTTTCGACCCATCTCCCCGATTCCCATCTCAGCTTTAACCTTTCTGCTCGATCCCAGTTGCCTGTTTTTACCAGTCTGGAGTCTGCCGGACTTTTCGTGTTTCTGAAAATGCACCGGTTTCTGCAAGAATCAAACAGTCCAAAGCCAATTCCTTTGGGCCCTCCTCACCTTCAAAAGAATATGAATGCCGTGGGATCGCAAGCCAACAATGAAGTGCTTTGCTCTCGATCGCGGAAGGGAAGCATTAAGAATTTCCTCTTCTGTCGGGCGGCAATGGATCTCAGAGATCGCGTGGTAGGGTGAGGCTGAGATGCTGGCAAGCAAAAGGTTGTCGGCCGTTGGCCCATGGCCGCTGCCTCAGACGGTGCATTATTGAGGTTGGCATTTGAAAGAAAACAATTTAATAGACTTCTCATATCAGATCGAGAAGTCGACGGGCTATTTCTTCAATTTAGTTTCAACAAATGCCATTGCTTGAACCGTTTCTAATCTTCCCAAAATGCATTGATGGAACAACGGCGGACCGAATTAAAGTTTCTAAATTTTGACGGCGAACCGAATTAAAGTTTCTAAATTTTGACATACACCAAAATATCATTTTCTAAGATTTTTATATAAGACGACAAGTAAAATAGTTTAAAATTTAAATGTAATTTTTTTTTTCTTTTTTGAGGTGGAGCGAGAGCCCTCCCCTGGCTCCACTCCTGGATGGAACGACCATTCATGTTTTTCTAGTGTGACAAAATTGAGAGGCAGTTGATTAAGCAGGATCTTAGATATGAGGCTCTGATTCAATAAGTGGGCCGCCATAAATTTGTGGTTCTAAAAACCGTGGATTTGAGAACCTTGCAACGATTGATGACATCAGATTTGAGATTTATGAATTTCATGTGGATCTGATGTGACAAAATATGTACGTAAAATCTCTGGTTCATCAAACAGAGGATTTTAGATAAGACCTAAGATCCATATTTTAAGTCCTTATTTTATCGTTTTGCATTGAGAAATATCTGATTTGATGTTTTGATGGAACGACCATTCAAGTTTTTTAACTTCAGCGTGACAAAAATTGAGGGGTAGTTGGTTAATCAGAAACTTGGATATGAGGCTCACCTTAAATCCATGGTTCTAAAAAGGCTGTGGATTTGAGAACCTTCAGGTGATTGATGACCTCAGATTTGAGAACCTTCATGGATCTCATGTAACATGTTTTTGCAAACCTGGCAGAAGATGTATGGTAAAAAATATATGCTTCATCAAACTAAGTGTTCTAGGTCAGACCTAAGATCTACATTTGAAGTCCTCATTTTATCATTTTGCATTGAGAAAAATCTGATTCTAAATTGAGGGGGGAGGGTTTGATTTTTAAATCCATGGATCTCAAATTCTTAGGATCTTAGAACAGTGGCAATCAAACTCCCCCTTAAGATCAGGGCCTCTAAGTTGAGACCAATGGATTTTAAGAAGCAGGCTTTGCAAATCCATGATGTAATCCTTGTTTCTTTTGAACACAAGATTTTAGATATTTGTTGGAAATCAAGAATAAAAAACTCCTGGAATTTAAGATGTTGGATAAACTTGGATCTAAGACCTGAGAAAATCAATGAAGTGCATATTTGGGAATAAGATGCAGTAAAAATTTTCTTTTAGATCCTAAGTGTTCTAATTTTACAATACTGTTCTCAAGAAAATACAGATGATAGGATCCAATAAAGGGAAGTTGGGGTTTTGTCCTTACTACATGAAAGAAAAAAAAGAAGAAGAAGAAAGGACAGGTTCCTTCTTATAGAAAAAATGTCATTTTCGAAATACTAAAATTCCACAACTTGGTCATGCTGTCTAATTCTTGCAGAATAAAAAGTAGAAAGTTATTTTCAAAAATTGAAAACAAAATGAACATGTTCATCTGGGTCCTATAATGAAAAAGAAGTCAACTAATAATTGGATTATAGTGGTAGGTACTATTATATTATTATTATTTTCAATAATTACAGATAATAAACTACTTTTTTTTGGGTGGGCAGTGGGCACCTATCCAGGCTGCATATTGAAGAGTGGGCCTCTAAACCCCAAGTAAGGAGAGCCTTCACTAAAGCAATCAGCTTCAATGAATCTGAATAAGATCCAACTCTAATTACAATATGCCAAACTCCATCAGCATGCTAACTGCATCTGGTTTTGACTTGAGAATTTCACTTCGGCCTCCGCCTTGGGCTCCAACTTAAATGATTCAACTCAAATTTTATATTAATACCTGGACCTGACCTGAGTCCGAACTGTTTGCGAGTACCTCAGCTGATTGAAAGAGACGGGAAACAACATTATACGTTATTTCCAAGCCCCTCACGTCCATTGCAGTCACAAGGGCAAGAGATGGTTACGTAAACCGGGGCGAACTACGCACATGCCTTGGTTCATGACATGCAGACCTCTGACCCACTTTGAGACGGCCCTGGCTGACTCTTAAGGATAGGTGTCATGCACATAGGCCTCTACATATAACCGCTTTAGCACAAGGGGCATGAATGACTGATGGACGGAGACAGCACTACCTTCCAACCTCCCTTAAAGCGATATTTTCCCCACAAAACGATAACTGATTATGGGCCACTACTTTTGATGATGTGATCCACACCATGTGGACTCATTTGGACCAATTAATTAAGCTGATGATGGCGTTTCTGCATCGCTTTCAAGTTAGGAGCAGGGATTATCAGAAATGAATACAGACAACCGTGTTTTGGTTGAGAAGACAACCCGTATCTCCAAGATTGAAGATGCAGATTTTTCAGTAATGGTCTTTATGCACTTAGAAAACACTGTTAAACAATGAGAATGATTCTTGTGAAGGATGATGGGAAGGAAACATTTATTGTGGGGTCAATTCTATGTGGAATGATATGTTTTGGATGTGATGATGGAAAATAATCAGAGGTGGGCTATATATATATATATATATATATATATATATATATATATATTTGTTTCTTACTCAAAGGAACCATACCTGAATCAAGAGATTTTGTTGCTTGCCTGGTGGGGTAAAACCTCGAAGCTAGATGATTATTTGTCATTTGCCAACATAATTGACATTTTGGAAAGAAAATTTCACTTAAACACTCTTTGGATGGTGGTGTTGAATTACTTTGGGGCTGTTTGATGAATTGGAATTTTGATTCAAGAATGAAAATTCCAGAATCATAATTCCTCTTCAAACTGTCATAAAATCAAAATTGTAGGTTTTAGTTTACTTCCCAAACAAAATACCTCATTTGTTTAATAATTCCAATTTCCTAAAAATTGAGCATTTTGATTCTGAAATTCCGTGATTCCGAGTATATCAAACACCCCCTTAATGTATGTGTGAACACTAATTTGTTGATATTGTATATTATGTTCTATGAGTATATGTCCAGTTAATGTATATTTGATTATTAATTTCACACACACACACACACAGATTTCTTTAACATGAAGAGTCTGATTGTGTTAACCTTCTGGTAAGATATGATGTTCTTTTTTCACAGATTGGGTATAACTATGGCCACATCCTTCCAGTAAACATTGCAAAATACAACTTTTGTTCCACCTCAAAATTGAAATACAAAATATATAACCATATAGAGTTGCATTCGACAAGAAAAACCCATCTCAAATTGGAGTGCAATTGCTAGTTAATCACAAGTTATATCATTTTTCTTAGTAAGATAACTTAGATTCCAATTTGAAGTAGTCACCTGATTGAGTCTAAACCACTGACTTGCCTACTCAACATCATCATCAACGTACACAAAACACAAAGATATGCATAGCTTGAATCTTTTCTTAGCAAGCAAGATCAAGTGGGCAGTACCAGAAAGCAACACAATGAGGAAATTCGTCTCTTCTAAATTCACTTCCACCTCACAAGCAAATGACACTGTCATCCCTTACATTGTTGTGATTAACAACTCCGTTCGAAATTATTTTTACTTTAAATAAAAGAAAAATGTTCGTCTTCCTCTGGCATGGTTTGTAGTTTACCAATTTTAATTAATGAAATAACAAAATGGTTTTTTCCATGTGATAAAGCATCTTAACATGTCACCTCATTCACTTGGTTCCTTCTTAGTTTATTTTGTTGAAAGAAAAGTAATTTCACTTATAAAATGTTAACTCAACAAATTACTCTTGAACATTTAATTAAGCCTAACATGATATATTGAGAAAAAAAAGTTATATACATAGACTGTAGCATCTATGTAGCTAAGCCTGCACATCATAATATAGAAAACCAATCCATCGGATGCTCCCATTTGATAGAGAGTTGATAACTTGGTCCTTTGTACATATATCAAGAACTTGGATACAGTCACCGAATAATATTGTCTGCATGGAGTTGAATAATATTTGTGTATTCCATCATAAGAAATTAATTTGACCTCCTAAATCGAAGTTTCATATATTTATTCATTAGTCGAAATCATTTGGAGTAAATTGATTGACTAATTATTAATTCAACTTACTTCCCTCACATGATTTCCTGATTCATTATGGCATATACCCTCACTTTTTGCCAATCAATAAAAATTAACGTGAAATTAAGTTATTTATCAATCATATTTAGAAATGTCTACATGAGCCTCACGCTTCAAATGAATGAGGGAAACAATAGATATAACCGAACTAAATATAATTTCTTAATATTGATATTGAAATAACATAACAAGCTTAATAATTGATTCATTAGATTAAAGATATATGAGTTGATAAGTTATAATGGAGAAATGATCTATTTGGCACAACAAAAATATTGGTTTTGTCATCATCATCATTTTTTCGGGTGAGCAAGAGGTCCATCCCTGCTGCCTAGAGCAAGGACAGAAGGCCCCCCCATTCCTCCTGCCCGCAGGAGCATAGCGCCCACGAAAGTCAAACTAGAGACTTGCCTTTTTATAGGCACCTAGCCCGACAAGTTAAGCTACGGCCCTTCATCATTTTTAAAGGTCATATATGTAGAAATTTTTGTTACTGCAAGGAATTACAAAGATATCATCTACTTAACAATATATATCTCAGCAACGCATACTATATGGATACATCACAATATCACTTTCTAGATTGAAAAGAGAAGAAAAAAGTAAACTTTTGTTCATATTTAAGTTCCTAGGCAATTATAATTAATGCATACAAAAAACATTTAGCACTTGTCTACTAAGGCATTATAGACTATAAATCCACAACTTAATTGGGTAACTCGAAACAAAAACAAATATAAAATCTCGTCAAAATTTTCACCATTATAGCATTTAACTCTCGCTAGAGCTCACATTGAATGTGCACATTGGGTATATATATCTATCTATATATATATATATATATATATATATATATATATATATATATATATATATATATATATATATATATATATATATATATATATATATGTATGTATATATATATTATGGTTCATTGTTTCTTATATCTTTCTTCCACTCAAGCTTAGTATACTCCCAAGTCCCAAGTAAATTTTAAAGTGGCCTAATTTGTAACGATAAAAAATTTCAGATTTTCCATCGCCATTGAGTCTCAGGTCGTTATTGTTCTGTCGCATTTGTTCCCTTACTAATGATCATGGTTGAAGTT
The DNA here is from genome assembly GCF_008831285.2 of Nymphaea colorata. Classification (NCBI taxonomy): domain Eukaryota; kingdom Viridiplantae; phylum Streptophyta; class Magnoliopsida; order Nymphaeales; family Nymphaeaceae; genus Nymphaea; species Nymphaea colorata. The sequence continues at coordinate 11,042,046 of NC_045142.1, forward strand.
CTTTTGTCTTGCACATTTACTTGAAAGGAGAAAATAGTGTTGGCATTTCAGATATGAAATGCACATAAAAAATGTGGTTACTATATATTTATGAAACTTACAGTCTATCATGTTTCTTGACGCCAAAAGATGGACACCAAGTACAAGAAAGAAATGTATATACGTGCAAATATAGCACTCACTATTTGGAAACTTCAAGTTCCATAATGTACATTAATAGAAGTACTCATTATAGATTTGGCTCCAAAGACAGAAGTCACAACCCAAAATGATCATTCAAATAAAATCATGGCCCATTGCTATGTTTGAAATGAATTACATTCTAAAGTAGATCCTTAAATGAAGCTAGATCATACATGTTTAAGAGCTTTAACAAATCTAGACATTGGTCGAATCTAGTTCTCCAACTAGGCTTGGATTAAAAACAAGTTTGTATTTTCACATGTCTTGTCTTTATCACAAACATTTTTGAATCACATGATTATTTGAACATCAAGGTAAATCTATAATGTCTAAATAAAATTTTAAAACCTCATCTTGCAGATTTAAAACTCAAACAAGACAGGATACACAAAACTAATTTAAACATCTAACGAGTTTAGTTTAGAAGGACAAATCAGAATCCAAAGCGTAGTTGGATCGATAGAATGAATTTAAATTTAAAATGGATTTACATAGTCATAGGAGATTGGATCCAATGGGTAACAACCATAACCAGTAACCAATGGGCTACTAGATATACTTAGCTGCAGGGATTTTACATATGAATATGCAAAAAATTGTGGTGGACTACTATGTAAATAAGGATAATTTATTGGACTATGTGGACAATTGCCATACATGCTCACACGTGTTTCTTCCCTTGACTATAACCGCATTCTATTCAATAGTAATAATATGGCTATAGATGGGCTCAGTCCGGGGAACATCTGCTGGGGGGGTTTCTCCGGAGCTTATTAGAACAAAATAAGTGTTATGTACAGCAAAAATGGGATCATGGCTGAATGCAGCAGGCGACATAAGTCAAATAAATACAAAAAAAAGGGTGGAAATTTGGGCACCACTCGAACAAATCAAGTTGTACTCACCAGCCATACATGTCATGTTCCTTGGGCAGCAGCATAAGTCAAATAAATATAAAAAAATAAGGTGTACCACTTGAACAAACGAAGGTGTACTCACCAACCATACATGTCATGTGCCTTTCATTTCGTTATGCATGTGCATGCAACCATTCTGGGTGGCACTATACATTGTATACACGCTGTCCGTGTGAAAGGTTGTGCTGTGCTTGTCCCTAGTGTGTGTTGATGAAATTTACGTCATCAAGGGGTGTCCTATGAGTTAACTCCTTTAAAAGGTTTATTTATGAGAAACTACTTTCAGCATAAAAGCATAAAACCTCTAACGCTATACCCTTCCGCCTCCAAGATTTTGACTTGCTTCAGGGCCTTAGTGAAATTGCGGTACACCCTTCACCTAGAATGTACCCATATATATAACTTAATCGTTGTATCTTAAATTAGCTTTTGGCAAGTCTGAGGAGATTGTGCAGATGTGTACCAAATCGCTGCACATGCATATGATCATGACTACAACACCACCAGCGTGTTGTACACACTGGTTGAATGTGCTCCCCAATATCATAAAAAGCTGCACCTTGATAATAACATTTGTCCACTTCACACTTTGGCAATGACTGATCCTAAGCCTATTGCACATCTCAGTGTTCTAACTACAAACTGAATAACTTCTCTTCTGGGGTTGGGGGCTCAAGGCAAAACAATAGAAGTCCAAAAAGATCAGTTTCCTAATCGGGGGCGCGGGCAGGTGTAGACACATAGAGCCACAATAAAAGATAAAACTTATTTTCATATTGACACCGTGTGTAATTTTTCTCATTTACATGGTTGATACTACTTAAAATTTAAAATTTACTACTAGTACCTCGTAGCCAGAAATTTCTAGCTCTACTGCTGTTCCTAATGATGATTTTTTCCTTAAAAAATGAAGAATACTGTAAACCACAAAAAAAGCTGCCTAATCAAATTCGAGTCCTTCAAACATTGGATGGACTTAGTTGAGGTGATCATAAAAAATCAGTGCTGATAATACTTTGAAATGTTACCAATGACCAAAGATGTGATCATCGATCTCCCTTGAGACAACAAGCCTTTCCTAAAAGCAATATTATGGACTGGCCATTTGAAGAGAAAGCCCTTGACATTATAAGCTGGTGTTCAGCTATTATTATAAAATTTGTTTAAAAAGGAAGCCCTGTTTGCTACTAAATCTACATCATAAGAAAATACACATGGCAGCTACTTCATTTGATCCATGTAGGTAAGATTTTTTTTTTACAGTGGAAAAATGCCACTAATCTCTTAGTTAATCATTCAATGATAAGGAGGTGGTCTTCACATGTCAGGTATAGAGAATGTTTATAGCCTGGTGGGGGCTTTGGAGTCCATTTTGATCCACCTAGGCTGAATATAATCATTAGCATCTCCACTCTTAGGGGCATTTGTTTAGCACAATGATCCATGGACAAAAAAAGGTCCAACGTGTGTGAATAGGATAAGACAAATGTCCATGGCAACGTCCCACCCTATGTGCTTGCAGCATGGATAAAAAAGGACTAACAAAAAATATTAGTGTTACATAAACATGCCTGATAGTAAAAGTACATTCCATAAAACATCATTCAACAATGAAGATAGCAAGAATCTCACAAAAAACCCTTTTCATATATATCGATAGTAAAAACACATTAATAAAACACCATTCAATAGCAACAAACATTTTCATGAAAGTCAAATATTTATATAACATTCATGATTAATAAACAGAAAAGATGTTTAGAACTTTAACAACCTACAAAAGAGATCAGATAGTCCATAAGCTTAGGGAGAGAGGATAAGAGAATGAGTGTCCCTTTCACAAATGTGAAATCTATCACTAGAAAGTTGCAAAAGGGATTTAATTGCTAGAGTGTGGACCACCTTTCAATAGTGAGGATTTGGTTCCATGCAGCCAACAATCATCTCTATAGAGCCACTACTTTTCGCACCTTGATAATTACCTACGTTTCTTTGTCCAAAGAATCCTAATCCTCTTGCACTATCAACTAGCTGTTGGATTCATTAGTATCAAGTGTTGGCATACCTTACAGTTCCTCATTGAGAGCCAACACCACCGTATGATCATCATTCTCTGTATCCCTCAAACGCTCCCTCCCCATGGACAAGTTTTTTACTTTCCTGTTGTCAAATTAGTTTTCCTTGACTAGGTGGCATTTGTTTAAACACATGACTCTTTTTTACTTCTGCAACTATTTTATCCTTGTCAAGTTTCAACTAGACCTAACTTCTCTTGTCACAAGTAGAATCACTAGGATGCAAAGTGAGAGTTAATTTGTATATGGTGTAGAATTTAAACCATTCTTCATAACTGACTTTCTAGTGCATGAGTTCTCTATCAATCATGCACATATAGTGCCACTACAGATTGTTGGTACTTTATAGTTCCTCATTGAGAGCCAACATCACTGTATGATCATCATTCTTTGTATCCCTCAAATGCTTCCTCCCCATGAACAAGTTTTTTGCTTTCTCGTTGTCAAATTAGTTTTCCTTGACTAGGTGGCATTTGTTTAAACACATGACTCTTTTTTACTTCTGCAAGTTTTTATCTTTGTCAAGATTCAACTAGACCTAACTTCTCTTGTCACAAGTAGAATCACTAGCATCCTCCTATAGCTTTTAGCAAAGTGAGGGTTAATTTGTATATGGTGTAGAATTTAAACCATTCTTCATGACTGACTTTCAAGTGCATGAGTTCTCTACCAATCATGTACATATAATGCCACAACATATTGTTGGTGTATCACAACAATACACTAATTTGGATTCATGGAAACCTTATGTAAAACATTTTCTAGTGGAAAGATCTAGTTTTATGAGCTAGTTGCCAATGCTTGAGAAATAGTAAAAAAAAACTCTTACGTTTCATAGAATTGATGGGAGACCTGACCTACCAAATAAAATTGAGAGCCTAATGGAGTCATCAATGCATAATTTCATACATTAGCAAAAGTCCAAAGGGCAACTTTAAGTAGAGCTAGTGGTAGTCCTCTAGTAGGGGCATGGAAGCTTCGTACCTAGCAACAATGTTGAAATAGACCCTGAGTGCATCCCCTTTAGATGACCTTGAATCTCCCATAGTTGAAATAGACTGAAGAGAACTTCAAAAGTATAAATCTATATTTATCTTACAATGTCATCTATAGAGAAACCAAGAAATATACTAGAAAATATAGAACAACTGCAAAAATCTTTCATTAATGTCATCCATAAAGACTTGCGATGATGGTATAAAAAGAATGATAAGGTAAGTTCCAAAAGGTACAAGAAGATGCATGTGGGGATAATGATAAAACACCACTCATAAAGATACACATTCAGATATTAGATACCTAATTTGGTTGAGCTTACAAACTTGATGAGTTCTATAAAGCCTCATGACTTATGTTGTCAAAATTACTAATGAGCAAGGAGGTAGTCTCATATAAAAAATTATTTAACATTTAAAGCAAATAACTAAAGAGGTGAATGTAGTACATAATTTTTTGTTTTTGGTTAAATAATATGCCCAAGAAGGAAGGAACACACTTTCAATGTTCATCTTCATTAGCAAAAATTCAACAGCACTTCAAGAGTTTCTGACACATTGCCTAACTGCCACAAGTTCAACTGCAAAGCACAACTATGAGATTCGGTAATAAAAAAACTATGAATGAAAAAAAAACAGAAAAATAGTTTTTTATCAAATGGGGACTATAACAACTATAAGAAAGCTCTTAAACCAGAAAACAAAGGGAGGAGTGGATGAGCGGGAGAGATGCAGAGGGGGGAAGTGGAGAGCAAGCAAACCTGTGCTACAGAGGGGACAAAAGCTTAGTGCTACTCCACGAAGGGGATGAAGGGAAGCAAACATGTTCCACTGCTCTACGAAGGGAATGAAGGCTCTGTGCTACATAGAAGAAAAGGTTGTGAGGAAATGATGCATTGGGAGGAGTAGGAGAGATGCGCAAGGGAGATAGTGCTAAACATACCTGAAGCTATTGCCAAAAGGATAAACGGGAGCTGCTGCTGGAAGGCTGAAACCAAGACTTGCCATTGAAAGGCTGAATGGAAGTTCCGCTGCTCCACAAAAGAAACAAAGCCTTTGTGGTGCAGAGGAGCAAAGGGAGGAAACATTAAACAAAGACAAGAATTCTCCCTAACAGATAAAATTTTTGATTTTCTCGCCACCTTTGTCTAGCGCAGATGATTTTAGTGTGGGCGGATATAAATCTGTCCAGTACGGTGTTGAACACACTAGACAAATGCCACCAAGCATCTTTAAATATCCAATGGAGGTGATTAACCCAAAAAGCACATTTCTGATTTCTTCATCATAATTAAGAGTTCTAAGATATATACTTTTAGTAATAATGAGATAAGAACATGCTAAGCACCATTCATCTACCCACTAAAGGCATCAATTTAAAAGAAATTTGCAAAGAACTTTGAACGTTCTTATTGAATGTACCAATTTTTACATGAGTAATGATCATTGTGGAAATATAGTACCTGTCTTTTCTTAAGTTTGATTGAACTTAAAAAATTTTATCCTTCTAAAGCCCTTTGTAAGCCAAGACATAATCAATTTTAATACCAAAAAGAAAATCTACTTGGGAAGCATGATTGAGCTTCTTGAAAAGCATCTATTCCATATTCAGGTACATTCGTTGGCCAGTCCGCCTTAGTAGCCCTTTGAGTAGCGTTCAGCTCTATTTTAGGGGATGAAGTTTTTGAAGAGATATGTGGTATCAGACTTACTTTTATTCCACCAGTAGAGATGCCTTCTGGTCTCTTCTAATTCACTCAAAAGGTAATTCATCTTACAATCCACAAGAAGTTAATTTCAAATACTTATAATCACTTCCGCATAATCTGCCCTTAGGACCACCACATAAAAACTAATTTAATACAATAGCTTAACTTGCACCTACAAAGAGATGCCTTGAGGTCTTCATCACAAACAACTATTGTCAAGATTTTCACATGTATATCTTTCTTGGGTCTTCATCACATGACATAGAATGAGAGTGAGAAGGTTGCTTACCTATACAATCCTCATGCTCTTGCACTATCGACTGGCTGTTGGATTCATTATTACCAAGAGGTGGCATACCTTATAGCTTCTCATTGGGAATCAGCACTACCGCATGATCATTATCTTTTGTATCCATCAAATGCTCCATCCTAAAGAACAACAAGTTTCTTGCTTTCTTGTTGTCCAACTTGTTTTCCTTGACTAGGTGACATTTGTTTGAACTTATGGCTCTTTTACTTCTGCAAGATTTTAAGTTTGCCAAGTTTCAACTAGACCTAACTTCTCTTGTGGCAAGTAGAATCATTACTATCCCCTTATAGTGTTTTAGCAAAGTGAGAGTCAATTTGTATATAGCGTAGAATTTGGACCATTCTTCAAAGCTGACTTATTAGGGCATAAGTTCTATATCACCCATGCACATATAATGCCACTGCAGATTCTATGGTGTATCACAACATCACTTTAATTTGGATTCACAGAAACCTCATACACAACATTGTCTAGTGGAAAGATATACTTTTAGGAGCTAGTTGCCAATGCTTGAGTAGTAGCAGCAAAAACTCTTATTTTCCATACAATTGTTGGGAAACCTGACATGTCAAATAAAATCAAGAGCCTAATGGAGCCATCAATACTAGAGGACTACCATAAGTTCCATACAAACATTAAGAAGTGTCCTTTCTTCATCTCCTTCTGCAAAACATTAGGGGTGGACATAATTATGTTCGAACTCCATATTGCCCTTCAAAGTTCAAACCCCAGGTAATGAAGCATCTGATGGCCAATCAAATGAATTTTCGTCAGTACTAGATCCTCATATTAAGTATAGACCCTGAGTGGTCCTTTGTAGATTTCATCAACAAAAAGGGCATCATGTTCATCTTCCTACATAGCTAAGTGAAGCCAGTCTGTTCTTCTAGGAGCATGACACGGTTGGTTACTCATCAATGGTCGAGCATAGCTCATAGGAGCATGACTTTAGTGACTTGAGTTATAAGATCCAACATCCACGTTGGATGGGTCCTTTGCTGCACCTAACTGACAAGGGCACCAAGATGGCAGACAGAAACCCCTGTTCACACCATTTTTCACCAAAGGTCGGTACCTTGATCTGAAACCCTAATAGAGGCAAAAGCTATTTGCTCTTCAACTTTTAGCCATAGACAACTTCTCTTCAAACTTGGTTCTTGCTTGAACACTTCTTTGCTTTACAAATTTGCTGGAACTTGGGATTACAAAATAACACAGCATGTTAGAAGTCTTTTAAATGCACTTATGTGTCAATATGAACTGATGACACCCTTGAGTATGTTTTGGTTAGTGTGGGGACAAAATTATGCAAACAAAGACGTAAGTAGATATAAAATGCACTTTTCCAATGCACAATTCAATGAAGAATTTTAGGATAGTTGCCTCAAACCTAACAAAAGCACGAAAAAGAAACTGACTTTTTTGAGGTCGTAATAGAATTCACAAACTCGAGAAGCCCTTGTTTTCCACAGATCAGATGCATTTTGAATTTTTTGTCAGAGGAAAAGCCTAACAATATAAGAAACCTTTGAACTTGTCAATGAAGAAAGAGAAAAGAGAGCAATCTCCTAAAGGGGTATCATTTCCATAAACTCTATGCAAATTTTATTATTGATCTGTCCGTACACTAAAAAAGAAATGTTGTATTATTGAAATATTCTTTTCTAGTAAAAAATACAAACAAAATTAAAGATCGGTAAAAAAGATACTTACAAATAGTGAAGAAATGAACCAAGATAATAAAGAGATGAAAAAAAAAAAAGAGAAGACACCACTCAAGCCTTCATGAGTGGGTTAGAAGCAAATATGGTGTATGGTTATAGAGGAGATGGGAAGAGGGCTGCATAGAGAAGCTCGTTCCAAACATCAGGCACGCCTGGAAGGCACCAATGGATGCAATCGGCAAAGGAGGTTGGGGTAAGGAGCTGCTGCGGCGTCAATGGCTCCCATTGCTTCCGGTAGATGGAAGGGTGGCCGTCCTTCCTGTACTCTGAGAGCTGGGTGATGTCGATAATGGCAATGCTTAGCTCAGGTTTGCTCTCTTTGAGTTGGTCTACAGCCTCCTGCACGGCTCTCATCATCGCCCTGTCTGAGCCCCGACCCCAGTACCCTTCTTTGTTGATGGGATCGGTCTGGTTATAACAGTTTCCTTCACTGTCCAAGTCCCACTCTCTGGACCTGTTTCATTAGATTTTTTAGCATGACTCAATAAATTTGCTCTCCTTGGTGCTAATTCAATGAAATTGTACAAAAAAAAAAAGCAATTACACTTAAAAGCCACTCAGAACGCTCTAGTGTGTGTGTTTCTATCAGGGGCAGAGGGAGGGGGGGTTCGCCTATGCCTGGCCCCACCCTAGCTAACTAAAAAAAAAAAATTACATTAAAAATTTGAAATTTTTAGTTGTCTAATGTATTTTTTGTATTCTGATTTAGTTTGGTCCTACCCGAATAAATTTGTTTGACAGTTTGTTCCCCTGAAGAAAATCCTGGTTCCGCCCCTGGTTTCTATGCAAAGATTTTGTAAGCTAGGTAATTTCAAGAAGTTTTAGAGCCTCAAACTTTTGATCTGTACAAAATCCTATCTTCACATCCAAATTAAATAAGCCCATATAAATGGGATTTCTAGGCCTTCTTTTCACCATACAAACCCTATCTGTTTCTGTTAACTTTTTAAAGAAATCTGAAAATTGATTCTCTATAGTGTAACTGCACAGCTTCTATGCAAATGATGTTGCACAGGATCTATTAACGGGTTTGTTCCTTGGCCTCCTTGCTCCTACATAAATAGAGACCAATGTGGGTCTAATTAGTTTCAGAAGAGAGAGTTTCCCTCATTAATCCTATTCAAATTTAAGCTTGCTGCCTAAGAAAATCCTAAAAGATATTACGATCCAAGTGGGAATCTAGAACCAAAGATCAATTCCCAACCAGTTGAGCTGCAAAATGCAAAGAAGCCAATCTGAGGCAGAAGTTGGAGGAGTGATGAGCCCACAATATTATTAATATTTTATATTATAATATGCTATCCGGGAATGAATTTCTATCCATGTTAGCTAGCGGGGGTGGTTTTTCCTCTGGTTGTCCCGCTTCGGCCTCTGACAGCCCGTCCTGTCTCATCTTAAAATGGACCAATGGTGCTTCAATACAAGGACATAGCAGATGAAGAATGAAGCTTACGATTGGTGTGTGGGGGACAAGGTCACAAAGAAGACTTGTGTCTTGACGGGGTCTACATGTAAGTGCAACCATGCTGCCCATGTCTTAAGTGCCATCTTGAAGCTGGTGAGCATTGCTATTTCTTCATATTCCTTCTCCTCGCTCTCAAAGGAACCCCATCTGACATAAAGCAAGAACCCATCTTAGATCACAGAAATACCAAACATAAAAACAGAAACACAAATAAGAAGCAGATAAACAATTTTTCTTCCTAGCAAAATACAAAAGGCAATCATTGAAAGGCTTCCTCAGAGCAATCTTATCTTGCAAACTTTTCTCCATTTTGTGATGATAAGATCCAAGATACAATTTGTATCAAGAGTTTGGTTATATATCATTATTGGAGAATAATGATCAGTTGCTGCTATGAAAGAGAACTAATATGTGCAGTGGCTTGAACTTACATGACCTTCATTTTGGGATCTCTTCTCCACCACAGGTAGGAATTGAAGATCAGGATGTCAGCATTCGTCCAGTGCTGTGCATGTTTCTCTATCGATTCAAGGCGCACAATTCTTTCTGGTAATCGATGGTTTATTGGATCGTCCGAGTTGGACTCAACCAAGAGAGGAGACCAGTGGAATTCAACTGATGCATTATATTCCTGCATGTAGAAATGCATGTAGAATACCAATTAATTATATTCCCTTTGAATGTTCTTCCTGCTTTTATTGTCTTAGGAAGATTACCGATTCAAATGCTTTCTCCACAACAGTGCGTTCGACAACAAGCACAATACAAAAGTCAAAACGGTTTTCCTTTTCACTGCCTGTTTTTGTATGAAAACACTGCCCGCTCATTGCGTGGGAGACCCAGTTTCTTTAGTTATGCGAATCTACACTAGATTTTGCAACGCAGTTCTACACACTATACTCTATACCGGGAAATAAGCTGGGAAAACACGAAACTAAAGGGAAATTAGAGGAAAGCATTAAATTTCTAGAAACTTAAGAGGCATCAGTATTGGTCCAAATTTGGGCTCCCTACTAAAATCCGACCTCATCTATGTACATGAGCCAAATTGTAACAAAGCAAGATAAATCTTTCCAATGATAATATTCCTTATGAAGATAATTAATAAAATAAAAAATATATGTCCTTAATTTAAAAGATAATCCTAAATATAAAAGTTCATCAAGTTCAGTAAAAGTTCCCAAGTCCTGCATCATTTAGTTTAACATCCACTGAGCCGAGTCAGGAGTAAAACCGGGGGGGCTTTGGCCTCCCTTGAATTTTCCAAAAAGAACAAACAAAGAAAGCATTAGTATATAATTTTTTTAAAAGCCGGTTTGGGGGCCATACAATTATTATGAAAGATGACTAACCCGCAATTTAATTTGGTTCTCATCCTATGACACGTTTTCACAGTGAAACCATACATACTACTGTTTGTTTTTTCTTTGGTCCAACAGTAAGTGCAGGGGGTATTTCTCAAAAACTGTTTGCTGAGACAACAACTTCTGCTGCATTTCAATACCGAGAGCAAGTTTTATTTGTTTCTTTTGATTTATTCTGAACTGTTCTTAAAAGTCTCAGAAAGCAATTATTCAAACATCCACCTCATAGGGGTAGGTTCTTCGCAAAACCCCACCTAACTGCCTTGCTGGGATTCTCAACCTAATTAATTTGCAGTCTACCGCTCAACCTGTTCCCAGCATGTCACTCTAACCAAGTTTGACATTTTGACAATTCAAATCTCTCTCTCTCTCTCTCTCTCTCTCACACACACACACACACACACACACATATATATATATATACGATGCTCGATCAAAAAGATCGATATATAAATAATCCGCAGACTCATTTTTGTTCGATCTAACTACCAAGATTCGTAAAACTAAGCCAGCTGTCTTTAGAACCAATTGCAGGACGACTCAAACTGCAACACTAAATATATGTGAGTAGTGTCAGCGATACGTATCATTATGTTTCAACATGAATCACCCTACTTTTCGACCTTACGAATTTTAAAAATACTTGAAATTGATTTTAACATAAGAAATAAAAAACTTAAAAAGAAAACCTGTATATAGGCCGCTGTGCCATAGTGGCAGAGGGCCAAAGAGAGATGTTGACAAGTTGATAAAATGGATCCTACTGCATCGCTTCCAAATAAGGCCTAGATGCAAGTTTAACACCGACAGTGCTCATATATATATATATATATATATATATATATATATATATATATATATACATATACTTGGAATAATACAGTCATTGTCAACTTTATTATCTGGCATCTTTTATCTAATCTTTGACTGAAATACAAGCTGCTGGTTGTTGGGGATGACAGTGAAGAATCCCTTGTGTCACTTCATTCCCAGTTAAACTTATATTGAAATTCCAACAACAAAATCAATACAAGAGTAGTAGTAACCGAACAAGTTCTCAAGTTGGTGAGTCTTGCTAAATCGCTAGACTACTTGATTTAGACTTCTCCATAACCTAAGTTTTGGAGCAACTTCAAGCCTTTATAGCTACGCAATTACTTCGAAAAAATGTCTAGTTCCTTCGTTTGCAGTGGATAAGTCTTTCCCAGCACATAGAGGGGGGCGTTTGATAGCCTACAACTTGAAATCTTAGTCATTTGAAAACTGTGGATTTAAAATCAGACATTCCCTCCTTTAATCTTAAATCCAACCTTTTCTCAATGCAAACAAATAAAATAAAAATTTTAAGTGTGACTTAAAATCCTTAGTTTGAACCATGGACTAATTTACCATGGAGCTTTTGCCACATCAGCAAAAACATGTCATATAAAAAAACATGTCATATCAAATCTGTGGGTTTCAAATTCGAGGTTACCAGATGCTCCCAGTTTTATGTGAAATTAAAGAGCTTTTTCTTCCCCTAGCCATCCTGGCACAGGTTCGACACATTTCCACTTTTAAAACATTTTCCAAGTTCGTCTCTACTTTTTTCTTTAACAGTTCATGAAAACTAGCTACGGATGACGATGGGTCGGGATCTATTAAATCAGATCTAATAAAAAAAACGGTTTCCAAATAGCAGTTAGCTACGAATGTCAATGATTAGGTAAGCCAGACTCAAATAGTTGTCTTTAACAAAAAAAGTTCAGATGAGATCAGTAATCAGTTGTAGATAGAGAACAGGAACTTTTTTTGCCAAATATAATAGATATCCGCTTTTAACATACGTTTAAAAATTGCGATTTTTATAGACATTAGAAGAAAAGAGACCCACTATTCATATTAAACACCCCTCCTAGTCCTTTCCCCTACAATAATACAACTACCCATATTGATGTGATTAACAAGTCGAATATTGGATATGTATTAAGAAATCCAATTAAGAAAATTCAATTGGATTTGATTAACATCCAATTAAGAAGTTGAATTGGATTTGGATCTAAGAAATTACATCTCGTAGCTAGATTTTATTTTTAAATAAATATCTGATGGAATTTGGATTTACGGATTTAGTTTTAAATAAATATCCTACATCTCATATCGATCAATTTTGAAAGTCCGTCCTTACCACATAATAATACAATTTGGATTTAATTTAAAAGTCAGATTTCTGATTCGCTTGTGAATTTAAAACTGGAATTTGGATCTAATTTGGGCTGTGAATTTGGATGCTGATATGGTATAGACTTTTCTTCATCCGTATTTGAAGTAAAAAAATGAGTGCATCTGATTCAAATCCCATTCATTGACATTCTTAGCTGTAGAGGGGGCGCTACCGCAGGAACTATTTAGGTGTCTCCATCGAACAGAACTTTATCAAAGTGTACGCTCTATTATGCTGCAGGGTATTTAGACGTGCAAGGAAAAAGGGGGATAAGACTTACCTTGAATCTGACAGTCGTGAGAGAGCCGCTGAAGATCATAGGGCTCTTAGCAAGGCCTGCCGAAGTCTCCAAGAGACACAGCATTGATATCCACTGTCCCCTATTTAATGAGTCCCCAACGAACGCCAGCCTCTTCCCCTTGATCCTCTCCATCATCCTTGTGCCATTGAACCTGATCTCCCCACATGCACCAATGCAACCAACGCCAGATTAAACAGCTCAGCCAAATCTCATCCCCAACTCAAAACTGTTGAATAATTTATTGCACATGCTTCGGTCATAAAATATTATACCTTCAACCTACTGCTATGATGACGTACTCATTAATCCTCCTTTACAATGTTAATGATTGGACCTGCAGATTCCACTATTTCATATTTAAGTTTTGGCTATTGGTTGAGAGGCCCCCTTTTCCCTTGTTTCCCGAGTTTGAGACTGCTTTGAAACCTAAGTAGGAAGGAAGGCACCCGACAATGGTAGTACAGCGCATCCACTGTTTGCACCCGAGCAGAGTAAGCTCCAATGACAACCGGTCTTTTACCAGTTCGCTAGACTGACCATCTACGGGACTCAGGTTTGTGTTTTGATCATGGGTTGTCTTGAGTGATGCATGAGTGAAGACTGAATTTCTTCAAGAAGTTGGACTTGGGTGTGTCTTTTTTTCCAGTTTATGCCGGAAAAATTACAGTTGAGCTGAGAGACCTAGCCACTTGCCCCCAAAATCACGTTCTCTATATAGGCGATCCATCGTGAGACTTGCATACTGCTTCAAATTACTGTGAAGGGGAAGCAACATAGAGGAATTGCAGTAATGAGCCAAATACATATTCGATTGAGTGAAGACCGAAAGCAAAACAACCTAAAATTTATGCTTATGTCTGTAATAGTCTCTCTGACTGTTTTATATAAAGATTATGGTAGTCTACACCAAGAATTAATCTAAGATGCAGGGAATATGGAAAAGAGAACAGCCGAAGGGATTGTGTATCTTCTACCTGGGAAGGCTGCAGTCATGGGGCTGCCACCTCCAATTTTGGTACCTCAGGTCCTTCCTCCCAAACTTCTCACAGGCCAACTGATCGGACATGAAAGAGCACCTTCTTTCAGGATACAGAGGATAGGATTGATTGTCAAAGACCCATCTGCCGGAGGACGGCTCACATTTCCGGCGTGCTCCAAAGGATCCTTCTCTGGACAATGAACTTTCAGTAACAGCCGCTCCCTGCCTGCAGATGGCGGCAACTATGGCAAGAGCGGAGGCTGCGATGAGGAAGAGCAGCAGAGAATTGAGACCTTTCCTTGCTGCCCATAGCTTGTTGATGCCTAGCAACGGCGACTTCATTGCCAGCCTCTTCCCCATCACCATCACTGGTTGCCTTCACCTTCTCTTCATGCCAGAGGGCATATTCCTATAAGCAAGAGACAACACCTAACAAACCAAACTGAACAAAGATTTTGCAGTCGAAGCCTCCAATTACTTAATACTAAATTGATGACGATCCAGCACTTCAAAGGATGCCTTTAACAATTGGAGCGCAGGGAATATGATGCTGCTGGCATATTTTGAAAAAGAGGGGGGCCTCTTCAGGAATTTGGTGAAGGTTGTTCAAATTTCCTAGTCCAACCAAAGGATGGATATTTTTCAAGAAACTGGGCTATGTCAATTTTCTCTGGCGTGGAAATGATGAAGAATAGCATGCTTCAATTAAAAAACAAGCATGAAAACCATGTTTATTGATAGGTTCATTGGTAAAAAAATATATGGTCATCATTCTCTCTCTCTCTCTCTCGCTTTCTTTCTCTACAGAGACATAATTTAACCTGGGTTAGGTTCACCAAAAAGTTACAACAGTTGGCTAAAGAACATAGAAGAAACAAAACTATTACCCTTTTTGTTTGCCTACTCTACCATGCACAAGTAAATGTTTGGTTGCAGATAAAGCGGGTTTCATCTGATCATTAATGTTAAACATTTATATACTTAAGACTTATAGCAGAAAATTTGAGCAGTTCTTTTGACACCCATCAACTTCCAAGGACAAATTATTTTTGAACTGAAACTTAATTGGTTTCCAGAATAACATTTTTGGACTGTAGCGAGTTCCAGAATAACATTTTTTGGACAAATTCTATGGGTGCTGCTTCTGGATTTTACAACATGTGACTTACTGTTTTTATCACCTTCAAACGCTGCTTTTAGAAGCAAGTGCAATATCTCAGCTACAGGAAAGCTTTAACCAGATTGTGATACCGTGTTCGTGGACCCAGTTGTCAGGCTTTAAAGATTGTATTTCCAAAGCTAATCTGATTACCACAGCCAGTAGTAAAATCCTATTCAAATATTTTCAGATTTGTCTATGGTCAGTGCACATCAAATCATCCTCATAGAAAACCTGTCTTTTGGAAAAAAACTCGCTTTTTTGACAGTAAAAAGAACGCAACAAAGAGAATGTGAAAATTGCATTTTTTGGTATTTTCCGTATCTTGTTTTTTTACATTTCATTTTTAGAATTTCTTCTTAAACTTGTCGAGATCTTTATAAGATTTTCAGTTTTTCCATATTATACTCAAGAAGAATCTCACCATTTAAAACACGTAAAAGATATTTGTGACAATGATATGAACCAAATCATATCTAAAGCCTATTTATCATGGACTGTACATCGATCAATTATTGCTAGATGCATATAAGCACAAGTATGGTCTGCCCTATCAAGTAGCAGTTAGTGCAGCATCTATCCGTATCGTAAGTGGGCGAGTCGTTTCTTAAACGGTACAGAAGATCGGGCTGCACCAACCATATACCGAATCAGGGTGGACTGCCCATTTTCTGAATTTGTAGATAAACTAAATAAAAAACAAGTTCCCAATTGTTTAAATTTTAAAATCCGAAATATTTCAAGATTGGTAGCAGCCTGCCTCATTCCATGATCAAAGTGCTGACACCAGCAGGTAGGTACCAATTCAGCAGCATTTCTTGCTTCCGAAGTGAAGTGTAATCAGCCCGTTGGATTTTATTTTTCTTATCAAGTCCCACCACAATGCCTTTTGTTTGCTTCCTGCAGAGTCAAAGCAGTTTGGTGAAAGGTGATCCATCTGTGCCAGGAATGCCAATGGGTCGGTGGTTGTCCGAAACAATTACCACTTTAAATTATTGGAATGCAAAAGAAAATTATGAAATGATTTGATTTGAAGATGACATCCAATTGGATTCAGACCTGAACTTGGCTTTAGGTATGTGTTCCATCAGAAAATGAATACTTCTTGTCAGGATGCAAGAGGAAGAAATTTGTTTTTGCAGTCTTGGTTTGACTTTCAATACTATTGTTTGTTATACATTTTTTGGTCTTTCCGCCAAGATCAATTGGGCGGTAAGGTGGTCCATCTCTAAGGAACTTGTTGGTCAAATCTTGTTGTTGTTGTCACGATCCAATGTGCTTTTCCTCTGGACTGTAATAAGTCTCAAAGCTTGTTCCTTGAACCCTAGGGGTGGTGGGCACAAAGATGAGGCTCCTCGCAGTGAGGGAGAGCGGCTGTGATGAGGCTGCTCCAGAAGAACAGGATGGCTTGTGCTGACTCCCTAACGGTTGCTTTTTTGGTCAAACGGTTACTTTTTTGGTCTAGGAAACTTGGGGGTGGAGCGAAATTTCTGAAAAGTTTTTTTCTATAAATCTTTCCAACAGTCCATTTTGCCATTCCAAAGAGTATGTATCATTTTTAAAAATTTGAAATATCTTTATTGATCTACAATATATTTCCAGGGGTTAAAACGTGTCCTAAGGGCAGTGCAGGATGTACGCCCGCGCACGTAACCACATCTCTGTTCCTATCTATTTGGTGTCGAAGAGTTTCCTCTTTAAAAATCAAACGAAACTCTTGCGGTGGTCAGTTTCCGACAATTTAGGCGTCAAAACCTTGATATATAGACCTTTAATTTTTCAAGACTTATTTTGTTTAGCTGGAAGCAATTCAAGGAGATCACTTTATGAAGTAGTGACCAACTCATCATTTCTGAGGGCATTGATGTTTGCAAGACATATTCTCCTCCCTTGAATTCCTCATATCGACTACTAATTAGTAGTCTGGACATGAACCAACCTTGACCTTCAGCATTCAGTTGCGGTCTAGTAGGTATTATTAGTACTAATATTGTCTATCTTTTTGGTGTTCCTTGGTGAGTTGCTTCATGTTATGTACAATTGACATAGATGGTATGCCACTACAGAAAACTTTTCCCAAAAAAGAGTGGGTCTTTTGGTTTCTTTTTGTTGAAATTCATCAAACCTCACATTCTTCTCTAACTTTTAAACAACCATCCATGTACATATAAATGTATGTGTACGCTTAGATATTAGGCCCCCTATCATAGGCCAACCTACCTTCGGTTTGTGGTGTGTGACCATACTTCTTGCTGCAAGCCTAAGAGACAAATGTGCGCATCAGGATCACTTGATAAAATATATAATTCATAAAAAGCAAAGTATATGGAGAAAAGGGGAGAAATTCACCAACTGTTTCATTCACTTCAGAAGTTAGCACATCATAAGCAACTTGTGTGTTTCTATCCCAAAATTGTTTTTTGTTTTGAAGTGCTTTAGAAAATTGACAGACCGTTTCCAACACCTTCATTGGAGGAAACCTGATCAAGAACTAGCATTTTGCTTTGTATATTTCAATATTTTAAAATGTTCTCCTAAAATTTTATATGCATGTGTGTTCCAGATAAAGAAAATTTTCAAAGTATCGAGGCAAATTTTGAGGAGATTAAATGAGATTTGGTTTAAAATGTTGTGCCCTTAGGTTTACAACTATGATCTTAAGGGTATTTAATGAACCTAAAATGAAAGCAATTTTAGAAAGTTGAGATTGGAATGTAAAAATAGTTTAGAAAATAAATTGTTCAAAGCAATATACTTTTAAAATTATTTTGAGTTCTTTGAATATTGTCAGTAGAACTCAAAAAAAAGATAAAAGATCATGAATTCATCATGCTAGTTTTCATCACAGCCTGCATTTAAACCATATTTTTTTCAACAAAAAGAGACTTCTTTGTTGTAGCCATCCATTCTTTATATTGATTGGCAGCTACTTGAAGATTCATCCTAATCAAACACAGCCAAATGAATTCATCCATCTACTCTTGATTGAATAAGACATGTAGATGTCATTCTACCTACATAACCAAATTGGGTATGAGGAGAGGCAATAAAGGGATGCATGTCTTACCAAGTTGCGATGCAGTCCTAAATCTTAATCAGGGAGGGAGGGGCTTAGGCCTCTTTGCGGTATCTCTTTCTGACTTGCATGTGACCTGTTGCTGTGGAACCTGCATATGTGATCAACTGGTAAATTTCCACTAAATTCATGGTTGTAGAGGCAAAAGTAAAAGATTTATGTAACGAAGCCAAGCACCCTTGTCAAAAGTAAGTGCCATCATGGGCCTTCAAAAGAAAGCACACAAGGGAATGAAGCACCTTCCTATGAGAAACCGAGAAAGAGATAACCAATTGAGATCAAAATTGGGCCTAGTTTTTTTTTTCACGCATTTTCATATACTAAACAACCATTTTGTAAAAATGCTTCAATGATAAAAGAGATGGGCCTTCAGCATGGGTTCCTTTCGCCTGCCTGGTTCAGTCCCTGCATGTTGCACGGTTATGTGCTGTTTCTCTTCTGTTCTGCAGACAACAAGCTCATAATATGTCTGAGACGGCACGAAACTACATTGATCTCAAGGTGGGCAAGCATCCAACCCCTGACTTTTCCAGACTGCTTAACAGAAAAGAAATCAGTTATAGTGCCTATCCTAGCGAGAGAGATGAAGGGAGAAAGCTTAATAACACCTCGATCTCCTACATATTCAATCATTCAAAATTTACTTAATTGGCACACTTATTTGTTTGTTTGTGTTTTCGTAATTTTATTTATCAATCACTTTTTTTCTCTTTACCGATGGATATACATTTCTAGTATTGCCACTGGCGAGAAACATATAGACTGCTCAAATAGGCTAGTTCTAGCTTCAAGGGATTTGAAGTTGGTATAGTGGATAGGTCTTTGGCTGCATGAAACCAGTGCCTAACTTATGAGAGCCGCTTCTTGCTTGAACCAAAGCATTATAGTCGTAATGCTGAAAATATATTGGATTTGGTACCAAAAAAAAAGGCATAAGAGGTCACATCCAAATGGAATCCAATGGCCTAAAAATTAACTAAATCATTTAGTCAAATATGGAACATCTGCAGCGCTAGTATGAAAGGATAGAGGCACCCCGCTCCCCTTGTTTGTTGGGTAAGATGAAGAGTATTTCATCTTGCCGTTCAACGAGAGGGCCAAATACTTTTTTCTTTATTTCCCTAGGATAAAACTATTGCTATGCTTCTACTTGTATATGGGTGCCCTCCATTTACAAAGCTCAGGTGGTTGATGGAATTAACATGTATATACTCTTTTTGTTAATAAAGAAAAAGAAATGGGTTAACTTTTAGGCCTAGTAAAATTATTGCCAAAATTAGCTAGATAACTTAGTTGTTCCTCTTTAGTGGGACAGTAGAAGTCAAGACGAATCGAACAACTGCAAACATAGTTTGAATGAAACCACTAATGATCAGGTCCTGCAGCTTCTGTATCACATCTATTCAGCAACAAGAACAGAGATGAAATCCAGCAGAGGAAATCTACTATTTTCATCCCAAAAGGAGAGGTTGCAAAAAAGGACACGATTACATTCGTAACGTTGAACATCTATTAAACAAGAAAGAAGAGACGGCAAAAATGGAGGCTTTTCATAGGATCTGCTTGCTTCTTGGCGGGCCCTGTGGCCACTTGAGGCCTGTGCTGCTGACACTGTATTTGGCTCATCATGTCGATGCTGCTTCATGGGGGAACCTACTGTGGATTCATGAATGCAGAAACTGCACACGTAGTTTGCTGCCTCTGTCATCCAAATCAAAGGAAGGTTTAACCCACTAATCATCAATGGCAAGCCTTATTCCATCTGCTCTGCTTTTCATTCACAGAGCTCGGTTCAAGGCGGGCTTAGTCATCTACTCATCTAAATAAAAGAAAACCTTGCTAGGGACCAAGGAATTCCCGAAATAGTAAACAATTTTAGCTATATTTTAGAGAGAGATGGGATCGAAAGGCCGACAGATATGTGGAATTCACTCCCTCTAAATACAAGTTGGTGCCGTTCCATCATGTAGAGATGGTGGAAACGGGTGTTGCAAAAGACAAAATGGCCACCGAAAACCAGTGCACAGTCTTGACGTGTCTTCTTTTATCTCACACCTTCCTACCCACAAAAAAGCTCTTGCCCCATAGCCAAACCAAGGAAGAATTTCTCCCTCTCATGGAGGAGATAGAACCTTTGGTGGAGGCAGCAGAGGAGGAGGCCATAGTGGATTTTGAACTGGGAAGCAAATGCAAGTCCACCATTAAGCTCAGGTCCCTCCGCCGGACCACCCCCGTTGCCTTCAAGGTGCAGACCTCCTGGACAAGTTCCTGGTGAAGCCCCCAAGCGGCCTCATCCAGCCACTCTCTCATCTCTCCTTTCAAACTGTGCTCAAGCCTCAATCTCACCTCCCCTCCACCTTCCCGAGATCCACCACCGACCGGTTCCTCATCAAGACGGCGCTTTTCTCGTCAGAATCCTGATTGGAATCCATCGTCGACTGACTGGTTCTCTGCCCACAAACCCCGCACTTTTGACGTCAAGCTGCGAGTCGTCTATGTCAGCGCACTGCTGCTGAAGCATGCACTTCCAACAACAATGTCCATGCCGTTTGGCAAATCCTCAAGCAGCAGCAGTCATAGAGGAAGCACCACCATGCGAGGTCGTTGCTGGATGCTGCCTCTGCTGTTGGAACTTTGAAGTTCCGCCCAGGATCTCAATAAGCTTGGCCTGCAACTTAATCCTGCACAACAACAAAACCAAGAGAGAAAGGAAGTGAAAAGAACCATGAACAGAGATTTTCACGAGTTTGCTTCTAGGAGGTGCAGGCTGCTAATCTCCTTGATTGACCCTAAGAAAATGGTAAGCTGGGCTTTTATAGACTGCCTCCTAGGTTTACCCATTGCCCAGCAACGAACGGTTACGACCAAAGAAATTAATTTTCTTAATTAATGGGCAGTTTTCTTATTTAATCATGTAACTGCAAGTGGGCCCTCTTGCAGTTACAAGATATAGAGATATGGCTCAGGGCCACTATCCAACATCTCCCACTTGGCCATGAGTCCACTAGTTTGCTTCCACTTTATGTGGGTTTTCTGATTTTAAGTTACAAGGTTTTCCATAATTGGTTTGTCCATGGTAACTTGAATTTAGTTCAAGGTTTGTAGCGAGGTTTTCCATCGCAGCCTTTCAAGTATTCAATATATTTCACATTGGTTACGAGGTTTTCTTCATGCACAAGTATTTCTATCGTAACATGTTAAAACTTTGTCGCATATGGACCGAACTTTACATCAAAAACATCAAGAATTTTCTTGATAATAATGCTAGCAATCATGCACGCATTTGATACGTATATATATATTCTCTTCTTGTTCAACAATAAAATTAACCTGGATTCTTTCCAACCACCTCACAAAGAGGTAAACCAAGATTTTCTTAGCCCCATAAGGACTACATGCTTGGCAAATAAATCAATAGAAATTCCTTTTACTAAAAATGCTAGCAAACATATTAATGTTTCTTTGTTTCATTCATGTATCCGAAAACAATTAACTGCCTTAAAACAAGGCCAACCTGAACATTTTTAATGTGTACTGCATTCATGCTCATAATTACTTAACTCCATTAACATATCAATGCTCACAATTACTTAACTCTTTTAACAACAGGAGTTCCAAAGCATTCATACAATGCATTAATATGTGACAAAAAAATATAAAGCTTTCCAACATAGCAAAGAGCATATTCAAGTATGCTCCCACTTATCAAATATTTACAGTCATCAACCTGATTAGCAACTCCTAAACTTTATTATGATTATTTAACAGAATGAGTAATTAACTTATAGTCTATCATACAAGCACTTTTTAACTTGTATAGTTTTCATCAATGTACTCTCTCATAGAAAGAGTTTTATTTAACTCATCGAGGTCAATACACAACTTCGACAACACATGCATGCAAAAATAATTCAAATATCTCCATTCATGTACTCCACAAGATGATCATTAAGATCACTAATAAGATTCAGTCGGACGTTTAATACCAAACTGATTCTTAGTCGGTTCATTACTTGACCGCTTATTAGCATATTCAATCGATCAAACTTGATTATCAAATGAATAGTCAGATTTTGTGCATGCAACAATGATTCAAATATAACCATGATGTTCTTGACTTTTGCGACTATTATCAACGTCTGAAGGATAAAGAATTTGACTCAGTTGGTTATTTTCCAAACTGATCCATAAAATTAATCCAGACGGTTTATCACCAGACTGATCCTCATACGAATCCTGCTCAGTTGGTTCATTACCAAACTGATCCTCAGTCGGTTTATTACCAGACTGTTACCCAATTGATTTATTGCCAAACTGTTCCTCAGTCGGTTCATTGCCAGACTGTTACCCAGTTGGTTCATTGTCAAACTGTTCCTCAATCGGTTCATTGCTAAACTGTTACCTAGTTAGTTCATTGCCAGACTGTTCTTCCGATTAAATTAGATAATTTAGTAGAACGATATGATCTCCCACTATATCATTGTCTTTGGTATAATTATTTAAACACCTCAATCTCATGTCAATCTCATGTATAAAACTTCATATACCCTACCTTATTTAGGTATTCAATACATATGCATTAAAAAACATGTTATTTAACTTGTAGATATACATTTAACATGCATTGTATATCTCCCAATATATTAATATGGATCCCATTATGTCCATGAGTGTTATCTTACACCTCATGACAAGAAATTTAAATCAAATTCATTCTCAAACAAGAACTACCTTAATTGCATGGTAACATAGTTTGATCCACAAATATACAAATAACATAACATGTTTGAATTTAATAGAAATAGGATATGAATGTTTAACCGTATATCCAAATATATGTATCCAAATATGAATCACAACTGTATGTAAGTTGAACCTCAAGTAATAAATAGATCCAGTTCCAAAAATTACATGAATTCAGATTATATTAGCATAGATCCAAACTAGTAGTATCAATAATACCACTGATATGAATTTAAAACACATGATCCTCATTGAAATATTATACAATACGATTCAACAACCATACTTAGATTGTTGCTAACCCATCTCTCTTTTGAGAAAAACCAGTTATCATGTACTAGCACTTTTAGTGCTATAAAGCTTCAAATAAACACATTCTTGTCAATATGAATTTTGAATCAAGTGTGTTATGTTACATCTCTTGAGCATGCTTGAAACAAATTCATTTTATTAATAAAAAAAAAAACAACTGAAGCTTTATTCACTAGATCTTTAGAATGATCTTTGGATCCAGAATGACAACAAATATCACAATACGATCAGATCCAAAAGCAAACATGATAACATATATTGGAACCAAAGCAAATAGGATATGTATTTTCCATATATCCAACCAAATTAGTTTAGATTTTAAGCTAAACTTTATACAATGTGGATTCATCAGTTCAAATATATAAATTCGGATCAAACCAGTAACATCCACAATGCAACTAATATGAATTTAAAACCACAAATGATCCAAATAAATATTGTACAACATGATTTCAACAACCATGTTTGGACCAAACAATACCCCAATTCTTGAACAAGGTGCAACAAGAAAAAAAAATTCTTTACCTTGAGATGATGCATGTCTGAATCCATACTAATTCATCACCCAAATAAAACAAGTCTCCAAATAAAGACATTCCAAACTCATGTGATTTTCTGTTCAAGAGTGTTACATTACACCTCTTGAACATGCATTTAAACAAGTTCACATCAACAATGGAGTAAATAAGGCCTTACTCAATAGTACTCTAGAAAGATTTGAATTCATACATGCTAGTCATATTCGATAAAGGCAAATAAAATTTCATGTACTAGAACTTAAAGTACAACAAAACTTCAAAGGAAAATATTTCATGATATATTGTACTCAATGTTAGTACAGATATTTGAAGCCAATGATCCAAACAAATTAATCTAGATCCAAGTCTGTCATGAGCTAATCACAATTCTATATGGATCTCATCACGTCTAAGAGTATTGATTTACACCTCTTAGCATACCAAGATACAATGATATATTCATTCTTTTTAACTAGGATAAACCCATAGTAATAAAATTTTTACCTCAAGAACATTGTTTCATAAAGGAGCAATAGAAACTCATCTTATAGCACTATAGTGCTTCTGACATTGAAAATGTACAACTTGTAAAACCATTAGATAAAAAAAAACAATGCACATCATAATATGTTTAGATCTAATATAAACAAGATATAGATCTTGAACAAGTCAAATCAGATCATGCTCCAAAAGAGTGCAACGTTTGATGTGAGATCCAAAAATTCAACAACTAAATGGATAAGTTTTTATCACTTCTAATATTAATATGGACCCAAAATGACTATGAATATCCGTAAAGCAAGGATAATTAACATATATTTGAACCAACATAAACAGGATATAGATTTTTAACCAATGTCCAAACAAATTTAGATCTGAATATGTCATGATTCAAACCAAATACAAATATGGCTCTTAAGCAACAATCAGATCCAAAGTAAAAATCCAAATGATTATTGAAATTCAGATCAATTCAATGTGAATCCAAACATAATGATATCAACAAGAGGATCCAAATTCAAATCCAATATGAACGTGTTTTAACATAATATCCATAATCAAATATGATTTTACTTAGTGTAGAAACATTAGGTTTATACCGTCATTGGGTCATGTATATACAAAATAACAAAATTGCATAAGCATACAAACATGTTGCTAACCATTTTTTAGTTTTCGCCAGTTTTGAGGCTTCCATTCTTGAAGTCATTTCTAAGTTAATTCCATGACAAATATAGAGCAATAATACATGAAAAGCAACAAGGAGAATAATATATCGGAAGAACTCCAATAACATTCTAAGGTACCACTTAAAATAAAGAAAACTCAATATTAAATTTTAGACCATGAGTTTCCCTTCTTATATTGAAAGTTATTTTCAGAACCCCCTTTTTTGTGAAATTTTAATAAGCTTGAGTGGTGCCTATATGCAATTCTACATAAAATCTTCTTTCTCTGCCGAAAATACAAACAATCTAATAAAAACCATCTTTCAGAAATTTTAAGAACTTGAAGGGTACCGATTCATAATTTCGTAAGAGTTCTTCGGCTCTTATGGAAAATAACTTTCACGGACCTCTTTTTGAACATGTTTTTAGCAAAAAACGTTGCGGCATGCATTTATAAAAAATTATAACAGCCTTCTTGAAACATTTACTAATAAGGTGGACCAATTGTGTAATTTTCTAACTTTACTATAAAATCGTTCTAACCCTAAGATTTTCTTCATTTCTTGCCCCATTTTCTCTCTCTTCAAGAGAGCGCATCCTTCCTCACGCGAGAGCTCCTTTTTCGTCTGGTCTGCCCAGCGATGGAACATCTGTCGTCTTCAAAGGGGGAACGAACCAGGGAGATCCTTCTCCCACGAGCTCCTTCCTCATCTTCTTGTTTCGTCCAACGGTGGCTTCCACCGATCTTCAATAACCTAAAACCAGAGAAAAACGAGATCAGAGGGAGAGATCGTCTTCCTCCCGCGAGCTCCAGTGCTAGGGTTCAACACCGCCACCCGCCGTCCGACCGACGTCCTCAGCCGCCACCGCTTCCTTCTCTCATCTCGTTTTTCATCTCTGCCTTACGACGAGGAGGAACCGGCAGGGAAAAAAGGGAACGGCAGGAGCGTCGTGTCCTCATTTTCCCAAATCACCTTTGCTACCATTGACAAGTTCTGCTCGTCGATGGAGTTGGGGTATTTCTTTTTTTTATTATTATTTCAGAGTCCTTGTCCCCTTTCCTCATAACCCCCAACTTAGTTGTTCCTTCCCCTCGTCGAGGGTTTTCAGAACCTACGATTAATCGGGGGAATAGAACCTTGAGATTGGGGACATATCATACTGATTATAATATTGTCTACCATGCTTACTCAGCAGACATGATCGAAAAAATACCATGATAAGCCAACGATATTCATGCGTGTGTAGGTCCTGATCACTAAAACATCTCTGCACGACCGAAGCCTTAACAGACTTACCTGGATTCGAAGATAGACTTACATGGATTCGAAGAACCGTGGCTCTGATACCAATGTTGGAACTTTGAAGTTCCGCCCAGGATCTCAATAAGCTTGGCCTGCAACTTAATCCTGCACAACAGCAAAACCCAGAGAGAAAGGAAGTGAAAAGAACCATGAACAAAGATTTTCACGGGTTTGCTTCTAGGAGGCGCAGGCTGCTAATCTCCTCGATTGACCCTAAGAAAATGGTAAGCTGGGCTTTTATAGACCGCCTCCTAGGTTTTCCCATTGCCCAGCAACGGACGGTTACGACCAAAGAAATTAATTTTCTTAATTAATGGGCAGTTTTCTTATTTAATCATGTAACTGCAAGTGGGCCCTCTTGCAGTTACAAGATATAGAGATAGGGCTCAGGGCCACTATCCAACATCTACTTACTGGAACCCCAAGGGCTGGACCTCAGAACACTTTGTGGCCGTCTGGAACCATGCGGACGTCCTGTCCAAGTTGGTGAAGACAGCAGTAAATGACGCTGCCGTCGACAAGTGGGATTCGAAAGGAAGGATGGCCCTGCACATAGCCTCTAGTAGGGGCCACGTCGAGTCAGTGAGGCTGCTCCTCCAGGCCAGTGCCTGGAAGGACGCGCAGATCAACGATGCCCGCACCACCTTGTTCAAAGCAACAGCCAATGGGGACACTGCCATCGTTGAGTTGCTGCCGAAGAGGGTGATGATGCCCAAATCTGCACCGTTCATGGCCATTCTCCGGTGGACGTCGCTTGTAAAAAAGGCCAGGTAAGTGTAGCTCGTAAAAAAACCTTTTGACAGAATCTAATTTGCCCAGAAGTCGAAAAACTTGGTCCTTCAAAACCCTTTTGCCTCCAAAGGGTGAAGCTATGTTGGGGCAGATTATACACACAAAAACTGCCCATGATGCTTGGTCGATTCTTGAAAAATCTTATGGTTCTTAGTCCCCTCTGAGAATCATGTTGTTGTGTATGGAGTTACTTCTTATCAAGAAGGGAAGTATGTCTATGCAAGTTTATTTAGATAAAATCAGGTTTCTTTTGGATGCTCTATCCACTGTGGGTCAAGATATCTCTGATCAAGACCTAGTCCGAATCACTCTTAATGGACTGTCGTCAGAGTATTAAAGTTTCATAACCATACTTACCGGTCCAACATCATCAAAAATTTCATTTTCTGAACTTTTGATCTTTTGCTCAATCAAGAAAAAATACTTGCCTTACTTAAGTCGACTTTAATAAACTCGACTGAATTTGTTCAATCATCATCGCAGGTTGTCAACCAAACTACGTTAAGCGTTTTTCGTGGGCAACACTGAAGCCAAAGGTTTTTCCGTGGTCGAAAAGGAAGGAATCAAGGTGGCCGTGGAAATTTCTTTTAGGGATGAGGAAATTAATCCCAACAACAACAACAACAACAACACTCTAGTGTTGTCAATCAACAATATCAATGTCATCCTATTGTTTGCCAATATTGTGGATGAAAAGGGCGCTCGGCTAAAACGTGTTATGACATCCCTTAGGCTTACTCCGCCATGAGTATGCAAGACTCATTAAATGAATATTGGTACCTAGATACCAGTGCTACAAATCATATTGTAGCAAGTGATGATACGATGCACAACAAAGCTCCTTAGGATGGACAAGAGAATGTCATAATTGGTAATAGTTCTCGCCTTTCTATTAAACACACTGGTGATCTATTAGTCGATGTTGATGGAAATTCTTTTAAACTCAAGAATACTCTTCACATTTCACTATTGCTCATAATCTATTATTGGTTGAAAAATTTACTACTGACTATGACTATATTTTTTTTGAATGTTCACCATATGATTTTGTGATCAAGGATTAGCAAACAAACAAGATTCTTCTTCGGGAACCAAAGAAGCGTATAGACTTTACCCCATTACACTAAAGAGAGCTAGCGAAAGTCAAGAAAGAGCAGCCTTCAACAGTTGGTTTTCACGTCACAACGATGTAGCTTCTTATGAGCTATGGCACCGCCGGTTAGGACATGCAAATAAAAGGATTGTGAATCTTTTAAATTCTAGTTGTTTAATTTCAATAAACTCTTTGTCTGGAAGAGATGTTTGTGAATCTTGTCTTATTGGCAAAATGCATAAACAACCATTTCTTTCTTCAATTTCCTTGCTTCTCGAGTTCTTGAAGTATTATATATGGACGTTTGGGGGCCGGCTCCCGTGTCTTCTAAGGATGGTTTCAAATACTTTCTTTTGATAGTTGATAATTTTTCTCGCTACTGATAGTTATTTCCTCTAAGGACAAAATCTGAAGTGGTTGATTACTTTCACAATTTTAAATCTTGGTGGAAAAACATCTGAACTCAAATATTGTCACCATTCAATTTGACAATGGCGGTGAATTTTGCAACAAGGCATTGGAATCATTTTGTGAAGAATATAGAATTCTTCATTGATTTTCATGTCCTTATACGCCTGAACAAAATGGCATAGTTGAAAGAAAAAATAGACATATTGTAGAAACTTGTTTGAGTATGTTGCATGATATCAGTCTCGACTACAAATTTTGGGTTGAACCTTTTAGGACTGCAGTATACATTATTAATCGACTCCTGACTCTCAAACTTAAACAAAAGACTCCTTTTCTGTTGTTGTTTGACAAGGTGTCAGTTTATACTCATCTACGAGTTTTTGGATCCATATGTCATCCACTTTTCTCTTTATCTAACAACACCAAATTCCAACCGAAGACCACACTTTGCATTTTTCTTGGCTATGCAAGCAGACATAAAAGGTATATTTGTTGCCACACTTCAATGGACTCTTATTTCGCGGCATCTGATTGTATATGAAAGTTTGTATAATAGGCAGTCATCAACATCTTTTGATTCTTCACAATGGAAGCCTAATGTTCGACTTGATCAAGGTTCGATTGTTAATCTTGAACAAAGCATCTCCCAAGACACAAGTTCTCCTTTAGTTGAGCCAGCATATCAAGATAATATTCTTTCACTAGTCAATCATGCATCATTACCATCTCAAAGTTCTTCCTTGCCACATGGCATCAATTTTTCAGCTTCTCATAATGATTGTCATGACATGTCCATTTCATGATATCATACTGCAAATAGGTCCATATAGCAGCAACCAAGATATTTGTCACTTCTTGTTACACATAGTACCGGTTCTCATAATAATCTCAACAATCCGTCCATCTCATCCATACAAGAGCTTGCTGGACATGGAATCACACAGGAAGCAAACGCAAGTCCATCATTAATCTGAGGTCCCTCAGCCGGACCAATCCCATTGCCTTCAAGGTGCAGACCTCCTGGACAAGTTCCTGGTGAAGCCCCCAAGCGACCTCATCCAGCCACTCTCTCATCTCTCCTTTCAAATTGTTCTTAAGCCTCGGTCTCACCTCCCCTTCACCTTCCCTAGGTCCACCACCGACCGGTTCCTCATCAAGACAGTGCTTTTCTCGTCAGAATCCCGAATGGAATCCATTGTCGACTGACTGGTTCTCTGCCCACAAACCCCGCACTTTTGAAGTCAAGTTGCAACTCATCTATGTCAGCGCACTGCTGCTGAAGCACTGCACTTCCAACGGCAACGTCCATGACGTTTGGTAGATCCTCAGCAGCAGTCGTGCTAGGAGCACCACGATACGAGTTCACTGGTGGATGCTGCCTCTGCTTGCTGGAACCCCACGGGCTGGACCTCCGAACACTTTGTGGCCATCTGGAACCATGTGGACGTCCTGTCCAAGTTGGTGAACACAACAGTAAATGAGACCGCCCTCGACAAGTGGGATTCAGAAGGAAGGATGGCCCTGCACATAGCCTCCAGCAAGGGCCACATCGAGTTGGTGAGGCTGCTCTTCGCTGCCAGTGCCCGAAAGGACATGCAGATCAACGACGCCCGTGCCGCCTTGTTCAGAACCACGGCCAATGGGGACTCTGCCATCGTTGAGTTGCTACCGAAGAGGGTGATGATGCCCAAATCTGCACCGTTCATGGCCATTCTCCGGTGGACATTACTTGGGAAAAAGGCCACGTAAGTGTAGCTTGTACAAAAACCTTTTGACAGAATATAATTTGCCGATACGTCAAAAAACTTGGTCCTTCAGAACCCCTTTGCTTTCAAAGTCAAGGGGAAAATACTCGATCTCCTGTCCTCCTAGAAGCAGCAGTAAAATTTACAGTCCCTGTGCAACTGTAACAATTACATTGAGCTTCAGCTTTTCTACAAATTGTGACAAAATCCTGCTTTTAAAATTTATAGATTTTAAGTAAACAAATGCAAAAACGATTGGTGTCCTTTTCAATCTATCCTCATGATGTATAATTTTTTGATCGGCAAAAATTGGTGGTGGAGATGCTGGAGTGAAGAAATAGACTAAGAGAGTAACACTCATGCACACAGCAAGCTATCAACTCATGGAGACCAAGAGAGACTCTTCTTCATTTATCTTTTCTTTTACAGTTTACAATGAAGAGAGATACAACATAAAGAGGAAGAAAAGAAACTGACCCCAACAACGTGTGAGAGAGAAAAAAGAAAGGTTATCTCTGCACGCAAAAAGGAACATAAATAAAGTAACCGAATTAGCAATATGTCAATACAAAGAAGGAAAGATAACATCGTTAAAGAGCTCTCCAATCATATCTGGTTTAACACTCAAGTTGAGAAGCCGTGAATATCCACGATTCCCAACTTGATCATCACCTTTGTTAAACTATCTTGTGTGACAGTCTTAGTAAATATATCTACGTACTGATCTTCACTCTTCACAAATGGTGTAGTTATCTCCTTGTTTTGAATTTTCTCTCATGTAAAATGATAATTGTTTTCCATATGTTTTGTTCTTTCATGGAAAACCAAATTTGCAGCTATGTAAATCGCAGCTTGATTGTCATAATACAAATTCGTGGGCCTGACTTGTTTGAAGCCAATCTCCTCGAGTAGAGATTTAAGCCAAACAAGTTTACAAGCATTATTAGCCATGACTTTATATTCTGTTTATGCATTTGATCTTGAGATGATGTTTTGTTTCTTGCTTTTCCAAGAAACAAGATTTCCTCCAATTGTCATGCAAAACTCAGTAGTAGACTTTTTATTAGGGTTACTCTCAGCTCAATTTGCATTAGTGTAACCTTCAATCACAACATTACCATTTCTTTCATCCATAGACCTTGACCGGGGGATATCTTCAAGTACCTCAAGATATAGTCTACAACATTTACATGAGCTTGATGAGGCACATGCATATATTTACTCACCTCATTGACTGCATAGGTGATATCTAGATGAGTTGCAGTCAAATAAGTCAACTTCTCCACCGTCCTTTGATACTGTTTTATGTCCATAATGGGTCCATCAGCCGCCATATCAAGCTTATGGTTCATTTCAATTGGATTCACCACTGGTTTCTCTCCAAGTTTCCTTACAGTTTTCAAGAGGTCTAAAATATATTTTCTTTGAGGTAAGTGCAAACCTTTCTCTGAATGGCTGATCTCAAATCCAAAAGAATACTTCAATCTTCCATGATCTTTGATGTCGAACTTTTCTTGTAGAAAGTCCTTAGTTCTTTCTATCATTTTGTCAAAGTTTTCGGTCATGACAATATCATCGATGTAGACAAGCAATAGAGCCACTTCTTGATTTCTTTGAATAATGAATAGAGAATTGTCGGAGACGCTTAGCTTGTATCCAAATTCTATCAAGGCAGAACTCCACTTAGAATACCATGCACAAGGGGAATTGCTTGAGCCCATATATTGATTTCTTCAGTTTATACGCTACATCACCTTTTTTGTTATGATTCAAGCCTTGAGGTACCCTCATGTACACTTCTTCTTCAAAATCACCTTGCAAAAATGCATTTTTGACATCTAACTGAAACAAGTTCCACTCAAAATTGCTAGGAATGGATAAAAGAGTTCTAAGAGTACTCATCTTAGTGACATGAGTGAGAGTTTTAGTATAGTCGATTCCTTCAAATTGGGAGAAACCACATGCAACAAGTCTAGCTTTGTGTCACTCTAGAGATCCATCACTCTTAAACTTTAATTTGAAGACCCACTTACAACTCATGGCTTTCTTGGTCTGCGGTAGTTCAACCAGCTCCCAAGTACAATTTTTGATCAAGGCACCTAATTCTTCATGAATAGCTTTTTTCCAATTTCGATCTTTGCAAGCTTCTTCAAAAGTGTTTCGTTCATAGAAGCCGTAAATCTTTATTAAGAAGGCTGCATGCTCTTTGGAAAATGCTTCATATGTGATGAAGGCATCAATAGGATATTTCACATGATTACCACTCATAATCACAGTACCTTGTTGGAGTTTGTTTTATCCTGTCAGACAGTCTAAAAGATGTATGAGTAGGTTGTTGAATGTCCAAACCTTGTGTATCGATGTCTTCTGATGTCATCATATTTTCAAAGCCTTGAATCTGATCCTTCTTACCATGATTGATGGAATTAAATTCCACTAATGAAATAATATTAGGCATTGGTAAGTGATAAATCTTAGTGGTACTGCTCTCTCCTTGAAAACAATCTCCCAAAAATATATGAGATTCATCAAATTTAACATCTTTTGAGACATTAATTTTTTGGACATATTATCAAAGCATATATATCCCTTCTTGGAAGGAGAATATCTGAACAAAACACATTTCGGCATGGTCTTGCAACTTATTTCTGAACTTTGGTGATTTCCAAACATACACAACACAACCAAGTCTCTTGAGATGATCTATAGCATGTGGCTTAATTTTGAGAACTTCAATGGCAGCTTTATTTTTTAAAGAGCGTCTAGGTAGCCAATTGATGATATAATTTGCAGTCTCCAATGCTGCTTTGAAAAAGAAGAGCACATGTCACTTTAAGTAAGTGTTTGTTTCATTATTCAGACACCCCATTTTGCTGATGAGTATCTCTGCATGGCATTTGGTGGTCTATTCCCATTTGGTTGTTAAAACTAGCAAATTCTTGATTCACATACTCTGTTACATTATCTGTTCTAAGGGTCTCAATTTTTACTCCAAACTAAGTATCAACCATGTTATAAAAACTTTGGAACTTAGAAAATACTTCAGATTTTGCCTTTAAGAAGTATACACAACCAACCTTAGAATAATCATCTGTAAATGATAAATAATACTTAAAATCATTGTACGAATCAACTAGGGCTGGCCCCCACACATTAGAATCAATCAAAGAAAAAGGTTCATTGGATAAAGTTTCTGACAATGACAAAGGCGGTCACTTAGAATACCAACAGATTTCACATTCGTTACATTCAAAACTTAATCCTGGTCTCAAGATTTTCAGCACATAGTCTGGCAAGTGGCCAAGTCTTGCATGCCACATCTCCTCCTCATTTTTTTTTCTTGGCAGTCAAAGCTTTACTTATGCTATCTAAGTAGTAAAGACCCTGGAATTCAGATCCTTCACCAATCATCTCCACCGTGATCCCATCCTAAAATATCACCTTAGAAGCTGAAAAGATCACATTGCAGTTATACTCTTTTGCAATTCTACTGTCAGACATATGGTTTGAGGTATGAGAGCATCCATATGCTTCTTTGTCACAAAAAAATTAACTTCTCTTCCAGCAACGTTAACCTTGCTACCATTAGCTATAGTGACATGTCTAGCATCTGAACAAAATTTAACATTATTAACATTCCTTCACCAGTCAGATATTCCTGAATCTATTATCCAACACTTATTTTCAAATTGAGAAAGAAAGCCACATATACCTGGATCATCGATACCTTTTCTAGTAGCCAAACCTGTTGCATTTTCTTTAGTGAAATTTTGAAGCAGTTCTGTCAACTTCTCCATTTTAATCAGTGTTTGCATGTCATGGGATTCCTCATGGTATGCTTGAGTCACCTTAGGCGGACCACCTGTACTTTTCCCTTTGGTTAATTTCCAGCATCTTTCTTTGGTATGGTTTTCCTTTTTGCAATATGTATAATATAATTTTTTTTTCTTAAACTGCTGGTTGCTAGATTCAGACGCAATCTCCTTTTGCTTTGAGACTAGAGCAGCCTGAGTCTCATTTGGTTCTTCAACCTTTGTCGTGGGATTCATTACTTGTGTCCTGCACTCCTCATAAATAATAATAAAGCAAATATCATTTAAAGAAGGTGGATCGCGTGTTATAAGTACCCTGCTACGTAATTGTTCATATTCAGGTCATAGCCCAGCTAGCATCTGGAATATCTTCCCATTCCTCCCATAAGCCACACATTTGGGCTGTATACTCCACAAAGTTCATACCCCTTGCTTCAAGTTATTTATCTCTTTGGATATCTGAAACGTCCATATTAAATTGAAGGCACAGGCAGCGTCTCATACCTCTTTGGCAGTTCTGTAGAAAAAGAAACTGTGAGCAATCTTATTGTCCATAGAATTGAATAGCTATGACATAACCGTATGATCATTTGACTCTCATTTTTCAAGTTTAGGGTCTCCTTCAGGTGGTCTAGGCATGCTTCCAGTCACATGGCCAAGTCTAAATCGGCCACTATGAAAGAGCTTAACAGACTTGGACCATTTAACAATTCCGTGGTGAACTTCAATGCTGGATTGACGTTGTCATGTACCACAATTTGTTGAGTAGGCTCCGTTGGATTTGTACTACCAACAGTACCACCACCAAGACCACTGGTATCACGAAGAGCATGGCTAGTCGAAGAACAGTTTGCGTTTGCCATGAACGCCAAAAAAAAAAAAAAAAAAAAAACCAAAAAAAAGAAGAAGGAAAAACTCAGTCCCAATGAAACGAAGCTTTGATACGACGAAGAAATAGACGAAAATAGTAGCACTCATGCACACAACAAGCAATCAACGCAGAATTTTTACGTGGTTCCCCATAGATTGGCAACGTCCACGAGACCAAAAGAGACTCTTTTCATTCTCCTATAGTTTACAATGAAGAGAGATACAACCATAAAGAGGAAGGAGAAGAAACCGACCTCAAGAACGTGTGAGAGAAAAACGAAAGGTTATCTCACCACGCAAAAAAAGGAACATAAATAAAGTAACCGAATTGGTAATATATCAATACGAAAAAGGAAGGATAACATCGTTGAAGAGCTCTCCAATCATATCTTGTTTAACATGGAGAATGGAGGCAGGATTCTTTCATGGGAAATAAAGGGAGATGTAAAGGACTTGCACTCGTGCTTGGAGAAGAGGAAAATGAGTTCCAACAAGGGACTGAAAAGAAAGGATTAGTATGGTTGGAGCCCACTGTACTGTGCTGCCATCAAAGGTCATGTCAACTGTCAAGGCAATCGCTCTCTTACTAGAATATGGCATGGAGGTCAACTACAAGGACAATGAAGGGCATACTCTCCTGCATTGTGCAGTGGAGGGAGGAAGCAGCGAGGTAGTTGAGTTGTTGGTGAGCAACGGAGCAGATGTCGATGCAATTACCAAGAGGGGAGCTTCGCCCCTTTACATTGCGGTAGTCATGGGATACTTTTCCATTTCCAAGTTTCAGTTGAGTAATGGTGCTGATTCTTCGTGCCTTGCATCTTCAACTTCGCTATTGTCCTCCTATGCAGCATCAATACCATCATCATCATCTACACTGCCATGATCGTTGATTTTTCCTTTCTCGGGTGCTTGTAAAGTTTGTCACGGATGTGTTAAATTAACTCTTTCTCGTCTGGTTCTTAATCAATTGTTTGTTTTCACCATGGATTGTTCAGTAAGCTTCTTGTTCTTCTCTCTTGTATTATTTTAGTTTGTGGAGATGAGTGTGGGAGCAGAGATTCCTACCAAATTATGTGAAGACATGTCTTATGCTCCATTCACTCCAACGTTTTAGCCAATCAACAATATTAGATTTTAGGAGCTCATGGCAAGTTGGAAAGAGAGCTTGACACCACCCTGGAGGGAGTGGTGGTAAAGCTTTTTAATGGATGCACCTCCTATATGTTCAAAAGATAAGTGGTGATTGCAATATTGTAAAGTGCATATCTGTACATATATCTGTAAAGGTCCAATAGATCGAACACAACGAGTTTGTCCGAACCCCCAGCAATAAGTACGTCAACCTCCTGATCAGGGCAAAATGGGAAAACAATTTGTTAGTTTTCCATGTAAGAGAGCGAACCTCGTTATGTGCATGACACAGGGGTATGTAATGACAAAATTGGCCCCAAATATAAAAAGAAATTTTTGAAAGGTAGAAAAAAGGATTTTAAAAAGAAAATGTCTAAAATATTAAGCCTCGACGTCCGGCCGGGCCGCCGGCGAGTACCCGGTACCCGGCCCGGTCGGGCCCGAACCTGGGCCGGGAAAACAGGGTCCTGGGCCGGGCCCAGGCCCATTGATGCGGCCCGGCCCGGCCCGTCCCCCTCCTCCCTCCTCCCTCCTCCCGTTCCTCCTCCTCTTCCCCTTCCGCCTCCACCTCCTCCCCCTCTTCCCCCCTTCCGCCTCCACCTCCTCCCCCTCTTCCCCGTTCCCCCCTTCCGCCTCCACCTCCTCCCCCTCTTCCCCCTTCCCCTCTTCCGCCACCACCTCCTCCGGCTCCCCCTCTCTGGCGCTCTCCTTCTTCCCCCTTCCCCCCATCAGGCCGGGTTGGGCCTGGGCCCGACGGGTTGACTCGATGCCCACCCCTATAAAATATCCACTATTTTATAAAAAATTTCAAAAATACCGCCTCTCCCTTTGGTGCATATTTGTTCACCCTTTTGGTGCATTGCATTTACAGCGGTGTGCAGGCAACTCAACTCCTCTTTTATTATTTCCTAAAGCTAGCATTCTAGTTAATTCATCCACCTCATGAATATGATTCATGCACCGATGTTCAACATTACGGACAGGTTTGCATATTAAGTCACGTATAAGAGGGCAGCTGCTGCCCACACTAGCCCCAAAAAGTATTTTTATTTCCATATTGATTTTTGACATTTTAAAATTATGTTCATTTTATATATAGCACTGTTTCTTAATGTGTGAATGTTTTATAATTAATACCCCTCAGCCGGAATTCCTCACTCTACCACTGTTGCCAACCTAATAATGCTTCCCACACCACAAAAATTGGGTTTTTTGTTGGCAAATTACTAGTAAGCAGTACCGTGAAAGTTGTATGGATCCGCTTCAATTCCACTACAATTGAACTGGTGGCAACTTTCCATCTATTGGCCAATATAGTTAAGTACCATGCAATGACCCCAAAGGGTGTAGTATGCACTGGGTTGTAAGGTAGTCCGTCTTCTTATTGGACTTGTGTTCAAATCATAAGGTGGTCATTGTCACGTCCTGGTGTTCTATTCATCTATACTATGATATGTCCCAAAGCAAGCTATGTGAACCATGAAGACGAAGGGCATAAGGAGGCAGTGGCCTCTTAGGAGCAGGGAAATGAACCACTCACCCTTTAAAAAAAAATTTCACATGCAATGCGCCCTATGTATTTTGTCTTTTTATGTTTTTAGTCTTTTTGTTATGGTCAGTTATTATTTTATATTTTTCGTGTCTCCAGCTTTAATAACAATATATACTTTCTGCCTAGTACTTGTAATTAGTTCAGCTGAATCCACAAATGAATATATATGGTTGCTCTGCTGACAGCATACACAACTCTTTAGCAAAGTTGTTTGTTATCAGGGACATTAAGAGAGTGTTCCATATGATAGTGTATCATAAATCTTCCCCAAGAATGAATCAGATTCATGATAACTAGAACTAGTACTGTAATATGCCATAATATTTGGGACAGATTTCAAACTTATATCTTAAAGATAAAGGAAACTGAATTTGGTAAAACCGAAGATTCTGGCCCCCTCTGAAATTAAAACAAGGCTTGATGCCAATGTTTTCTACAGAGAGGTCAAAGCAATCAGCAAATTTTGCATAAAAAAAAATTATGAACTATAAAATCTTCCATAAGATGTGCTATATCATATTTTAAATTTCTAGGTCCGTACTCCCCTTTCCCCTATACATTATTAGTTGTCATTCTTCGTTGTATTTTCCCAACAAAGGACAGTGTTGCATAAGAAGAATACGTTTTGTATAAAAAACTTCATGCACGCGAGGGACAGTTCTTTCCTTGAAGTACGCTTCTATGGCAATAGTTACATATGGAGCTATGGAAAATCAACCGCCATTCTTAAATTTTTAATGTTGAAAGTGCAGTTAGAGCAATAGAAAATTTTCATTCAAAGAAATATGCGCCCTAACATGACACGGTAAAAGTAATTTAAGGTGGCTGAACAAGGGTTTTGATTTCCAAAACCATCATTCTACCCTAAAAGAGAAAAAGGGAGAGACAACAATGGGGGTCAAAAAGTGTTTTGACAGCTGAAACTCTTCCTGATCTCGAGGGAGGGACAAATGGCGGTCCACATTGCACCCCACAAGATAGCATGCAAGACAGACAAATAGTCCACTTATTAACACTTGAAAAATTTTTAAATCCCTTTCAGCTTATTATTATTAGAAAATAGTTAAACTCCAGGCCCAGTTCTTTAACCGTGCATACAAGTACCTTTTCTTGAGTGAGAAGAGCCTTTGCATCATTCCTGTGTATTTGCTCTGCTTCATTTGAAATCTCTATTACATCTTTTTCAACTAAAGTTTCGATGAAAAGTTAACAAGAAGACTTTGCTTAATAAGCTTATTAAGTGTCACAGAGTATGAAAACTGTCTTCATTTTAATGCTCCAAAATTAAAAAATGTCTCCATTAAAAATTGGGTAGCAAAGTGTGCGAATGGTTGAAATTAGTATTCAAATTCATGCCATTTTATGACATAATTCAACCAGGCATTTTCGAAAAAGCTTGAAAAATGAGCTTCAGCAACGATCTTTTTGACGTACAAATGTGCCCCAATCAATACACCCAACTTGATCGAGCCTAGGCCCTGATACCACAATATTAGAGAAAAGTAAAAAAAGAGGGCTCGTGGGATACTATTGGAAAGCCTCAAGAGTAATCCCTTTCAATAAGCAAAAAAAAGGGAGATGAAATTAACAAGAACAGTCGACTCACACAAATCTCAACTCTACCTTAGTACACCATGACAGACTCCAAGATATCTATTTATCTGCATAAGAGAACCTGTAACCTCTCTTCTGTATAAATATGACATAAATTCATGTGATAAACTCTACCACATCCTTGTCATTAAAATATAAAAAGCCTCATTGTAACTTATCATGTCATAACAACTTGAATTTAAGACATAACAAACTGCCACATGACATCAACTTTTTTTTAGTGTCTTGTTGAAAGTGTACACTATTATGCATACGTTTTGGACTCCTTATATGCTCAGGAATTTGCATCACATTCTATCAACTTGTTCCATAGTAAATATACTGACTTAGATGGGGGCATCGACCTAACCAAATGGAGGCCAAGGTTAAGGGCACGTGGAAGTTATGTGTTGTCTGTCATTGGAATAGGAAGAACTATGCAAAAGGATTAGCCGATAGTAGACACATAATAGAGAGTTGCAAAAGCCTTTGTGCCTTGTCAAAATCTGTGCACTGGTACTAAGGTTCCATCAAATGAAGCAGTAAATAACATGGCTTTACTTGAGTATCAATGTCAATTGCTGATACAATGATGGTTTTTGGGTGCATTGAGGCACCAATAGTTTTTAAGTGCCTAATGGAGTTTCAAACACATTCCGTAGACATCTACACAAAGCCAAACGCAGGTTTGGCACAAACAGGATTTTCATGAGGCTTCTTGAGAAGGATTTTGTTCATGAAGAAGTGTCACTAGAGACTGAGTGCCAAATGGTCATTAGTGAGGCATTGAGCCAACAGAAAATTTTGGCAAATGATGTTAGGCTATGATTACATGGGGCTGACGATCAGATTTCTTCATACTTTATGCCGGTAGATGGAGAAGATGGCCCGAAGAGCTACTAGAAATTTTCTATTTCAATGGAAAAAAAATATGCATTTTACTTGAAGTAGCTAGGAGCATTGGCTTTCAAATCAATGTTCCCAGGAGTTTCTTCAAATCTGCTATTTTAATTGCATGTTATGTCATCAATAGAACCCCAGCAAACATCTTGACTACAAAAGTCCTATTGGTAAGCTTATTGGCTCACAACCAAGCTTGATCATCTTTGTGTGATAAGGTATGTTGTTTATATCTAGCTCCACCAATAAAACAAAGGGATAAGCTTAGTCCTTGTTCTACTAAGTACATTTTTGTTGGCTATGATCCGCGAAGCAAAGGGTATGTATGCTATGACGCCTCCTCTAAGGAGGTATTTGTTTCCTGTGTTGTTCAATTTATTGAAAAATAATGCTTCTACAAAAATAGAGACCATGATGAAAGGCAGGGGGAGTCAATCTCTCTAAATTTACTTGGCTTTGATGACTTATTGATAATAAGTGACGATTAACATGTACCCCGTATTTGAGAAACATTGGATGAAAATGTTGAATCTGCTGATGTCAATGAGTCTATAATCATGAGCCTATGACCATATCTCTTAAAAGATCCAAAAGAACTAGACGTACTCCCAGACATCTGGCTGGTTATGAGACCTACCGTATAATGAAGTTTTTAACTACAACAAAATCTCTCCAAATCATGCCAAGTTTATCAAGAGGCTTCACAAATTTCAAAAGCCCAAAAGGTATCATGAAAACAAAGAACATCCTAAATAGAGAATGGTGATAGATGAAGATCTAGATGATGTAAATCAAAATAAAACCTGGGAAGTTGTAGCAGCTCCCCAAGGAGTTAATGTGGTAGTCTGCAAATGACATTACAGAATCAAATGCAAAAGTGATGCGATATTAGAAAGACACAATATTAGACTCACAGCTAAAGCAAAGGGCCTCGACTGCAATGAAACATTGGCTTTGGTGACAAAAATTAATA
The DNA here is from genome assembly GCF_008831285.2 of Nymphaea colorata. Lineage (NCBI taxonomy): Eukaryota > Viridiplantae > Streptophyta > Magnoliopsida > Nymphaeales > Nymphaeaceae > Nymphaea > Nymphaea colorata. The sequence continues at coordinate 11,083,424 of NC_045142.1, forward strand.
CGATGACAATTTTGCAATCTATTGCACTAGAGTCTCCATCAGCTAGATGCCAAAAAAGCTTTTCTAGAAACCAAACTGAATGAAAAAAGTTTATTGTTCCTGGTTTGATGATTCCCAACCCACCACCTACCAGCTTCAATTTCAACTCAAAAAAGGTTAGGAACTTGGGTAACTAATTGCTTAACAATTTCCTTTATAAGCCATTGAAAATCTCACGCAATCTTCAATATGGGTTTCAAAGTAAGGTGTTACAATCCACCCCCTTAAGGCACACGGTGCAGTCCAAGTGTTGAACCATGGTCGGATATCATTGAAATGACCCAGCCTACTCCTTTATGGGCTTTAGTTTTAGTTTTTTGGTATGAAAGATTCCAATCCGGCCCTTAGCAGCTTTGAATGTGGTCCCAAAAAAGCTAAGAACCTGGACAATCAATCACTTAACAACCTCCTTTGTAAGTCCTTGAAGATTTTTTACAATCTTCAATGCAAGTCTAAATTTTTCAAAGTGATGCATTACATTTACATGTCACTTTCTTCAGGTCATCTTGATGAAGAATATGTGTACAAGCATGATAAGGTTATATATGGTCTAAAACAATCTCTTAGGGCCTAGTATATGATGCTCATTGTGGGTCACGAAAAAAAAAAATCATCTACCATAAATGTGACACAGATAATACTCTCTTTGTCAAAAGACAAGGAAAAGACTTCATGCTAATTTATGTGGATAGCATTGTTGTAATGCGTAACAAAAGTGACAGCATGCTCAACCTAAAAAGATACCCCAAGAAGACCTTTGTTGTTGAAGTCCTATACTCAAGTGCTTTTTTGGTGTTGAAATTGCCCGAATCTCATAAAGGTATCATTTTATGCCAAATAAAGTATGCCTTGGACATTTTAAAGGAGGCAGAAAAAATTGATGCTTGACCTATGGATACTCTAATTGAACTAAACTTTAAACTTAGTCCTTATGAAGATTACCTAGAAGTTGAAAGGGAGCAATTTCAATGACTTATGGGCAAGATTATATACTGGTTTGTCACCCATCTGACGTCTCCTATAAATGTCATTATCAGATACATGCAGAGCCTATGAGAGTCTCACATGAAGGTAGCTGATGGCATTCTAGATATATAAAATGTTCACATCAGCAAGGTCTTTGGTACAAAAGGAACATAAATATTGATATTGCAGAATTCACATATGCGGATTGAGTAGGTGATGTTAATGATATAATGTCCACAATATGCTACTATGTAGTCGTTCAAGGAAATTTAGTCCCACGGAACAGTAAAAAATGGAGGGTCATGGCTAGATCTACTACAGAGATAGAATACCATGTGATCGAAACTTAGAGCAAGTGAACTCATATGGACTAAAAGTTTAATTATATTGAAGAACTTGTGTTCAAAATGACAAAGCCCATGAACATGTTTTGCAACAATAAGGTAATCATATGTATCTCTACAACTAGTATTCCACAGAAGAGCCAAGCATATTGAGATCGACTGTCATTTTGTTGGAGAAAATATCATCATAGGTGAAATTAGAATTCCTCACATAAATAGCATAGACGAAGTTGCAGATGCATGAACCAAGGGTGTGTCAAAGGCTAATCTTAAGCTGGCTACTAGTAAGTGGGGATGTTACAACGTCTACACCCTACTTGGTGGGTGTGTTACAATTGCAACATCATTTCTGTTGGAGAAGTGGTTGCCTTATTCATGTTGTGGTCGATATTGGAAGGGCACTACTCGAATATTTATTGTGAACACTGGTTAACGGTGCTCATTATGTTTGTCAACTAGCTAGCTTGCCTATCATTTTCGTTACATTATATAAAGGCAAGATAATTTGCATTTACTGTCGACTGAGTAAGAAAATCAATATCTTCCTTGCGGACAGTAGTGGAGCCACGCTTCTGGCTGTTGTGGTCAATTGCCCACACTAGCTCATAAATTTTCTGTCTAGATATTGATACTTCATCCCTTTTTATTGTTTTTACATATGAGTGCCCCCTTAAAGTTGGAAACATAAAATAAGAGTAATCCTTAGCCAAAACATTTCTGGCTCCACTGCTCCTGGATGTAGGCTTTTAATGCCGTACCATGAACATGCTTTGCATGCTCTACTTGCTCTTTTTATCTCATGACTATCTACAGAGGGTGGAGCCAGGAACTCTTCGTTGTAAGGGATGAACTACAGTTTGAAAAATTTAATAGGTGCCGAAATAGATTTTTTCAAAATTTTTATATATGTTAAACTAAAATCTTATAAATTGACATATACATTTTTGAATTTTTTAAATCTAAGGGGGGACTCAAGTCCCTCCCCCCACCCCCACCCCCTACCCCATCTCCGGCCTCTGCCTCTGACTATCTAGCTTGAAAACTTTCACCTTGCCTGCCCCATTAGGGCAAAAGCTGATTCTTTCTAATAGTTGGTATTGCAGATTGAAATCATGGTGAGAAAAAGGAACACTTTTAGAAAGCCACATCAAAGAGCGTTTCTTTCCAAGACAATCAGTTTCAGCATTAAACTCCACAGGCCGCTTGGGCCCTAACATGGATCAACCTCCCATAATCAACACCCCTATACATGTTGATGTATCTAATTTGATCCTAACATGGATTTAGATCAAGTTGGCACTTCAGATAAGTTAGTTGAAGACCTTTCCGATTCCCGGCCCCTCTTATTTGAAACCGGTTTCATTCATGGATGATCCAAAGAGGAGTATCGGTGCCCACCACTTGGATTTCTAGGCAAGGGATCGAGTTCCCTTAGGCTTAATTAGCATTCTCCACTGTTAGAAGCCTAATATAAGAGTGAAAGATGAACACTGAGATGTGAAGCGGACTATCCTTCAAAAAGAAGTCAAGGTAAGATGATGGTAACGCATATAAAGTTGGTGCCCTTGCAGCCTGTGAGAGAACTATCACAGATAGAAAGGGAGATTTCAACAAGATGAAATGTGAAGGTGCGGGCAGATGACCTTAAAGGAAGAATAGACAACTTAACCAAACTTAACCATGCTAATAGAAGCATGGGTTTCACCAATCTTCCAACCATATGAGAGGTATGCTCTTTCTCCCACCATATGTGTGGTGAATACAAGTGGATGTAGGTTTCTTCTTTAGCAAGAGATGAGATGGTCTTTTGTAGTCTTTCTTTTTATTGTTTTTGGTGGTTTTGTTTTGGAATCCCCCAGTGTTTCTCTTATGATGCTCATTGCCCAGTGATGCATCACGTCCCAAAAGGTGTTTACCTAAAGGGTTGATGGGCTGCTCTCAAAATGAACAGTTGAATCATAGTCTCCTTAATGGTTGTTTGACAGCAAGCAAATACACTTTATGAATGCCCCTTGAATCTACCCAAAAGGTTGGGGCAAGTTCATTAGACACTAGAACTATTATTTTATGAACCTGCTCTAGTTTTTGGGACCGATTCATGAGACACTCATGAAATGTCTCTGCTGCCAAACTACTTCATAGTGCACCATGATGCAAATAAACCATAACAATGTGGTCTTAAAGGGGTTGGCACACCAGATCAAGCTAGCGGCTGATATCTAGGAGAAAGCCAAAAATTTTCTTGTAGAGGGACCAAACTATATTTTCTAAAATTTTTACTTTGAGATAACCATATTTTCAAAATTTTAAAAGTGGCTAAATTAAATTTTTTATAAATTATAATATGTGAATTTCTTTACTTTTAAAATCATGGGATTCTATTGCATGCCCCTCCCAGCCCCCCTCGCCTCTGCCCCTCTTGGTAGACATACGATCACCAGCTCGAGTGCCATGGTCATTAGCCTCTCTATGCCAATGTGGTGGAATTAGTGTGTTTACTGATGTGCATTGAAGAAGCCACAATATGTATTCCTACAAGCTGAACTTTAGCGAAACTGGCTAGGTTGGTTAGGTGCACACTCATGTGCACAAGAATTATATACACGGGTGTAGAATGACTAAAAAACTTCCTATAAAGTCAAAAAGAAAGATTAAAAAAAAAAACGAAAGAAGAATATAAAAATGTTAAGAGTCTAAAATGTACATTTCTTTATAAACAATTTCTTCAATACCTCAACCATTTTTTTTTTAAAAAAAATTGAATGTATGTTTGTTGCATACATGCAATTCAATCTATAACTTTAGAGAAAAGAAAGGAGAGACTTCCACTTTCACTGGAGCATTAAGAAGCTGACCTGGAACACTTTGACACACGACAATTTAATTTGCAGAATTGTAGTGTACCATTCTAGCCCGTGAAGAGCATTCAGAAATTTTGGGACAAGTTGTCTTTGATGGGGTCACGTGTCCCACCGACACCTCCCTGGCACAAAGACAATGCAGATGTTAAGATAACTCATCTTTCCTTCTTTGACCAATGTTCACCATTGACATTTTGTTTGAGAAAAGGAAAAAAGTAAAGTGGATAGATTTAAATAATTCCCAAGTTACTTTCTCGTGACGACTTGCCATGACAAGCGGAACGTCTCACCAAAATAGATGCGCCACCCGTTTCGGCATCAGATGCCAAGAACTGATTATATCACCCGTTTGTCAAAGTGGCATTTTATTTTTGAACCATTCAGTCCTTGAGGACACTAAGCGGTTGCATTGTTCAAAAGGGAAGATCCGATTATGGGAATTGATCCGGTGATGAATCAGAGAGACCGAGAGTTGTGTGCACATGTGCACCCACAAATACTGAAATACACTTGGGGTATTTTTTATTGTTTTTATAAAAATTATATGTTTTTAAACTTTAACATTTTTTTTGTGTACATCAGCTGTTTGAGTTATTGCCATTCTCTGGGGTTTTCATTGTAAGGCATAATGGTCATCAAGAATTTTTGCTCCATATTGACCTCTTGGGAGCAGGATGATTAGGTCAGAGTTGCGGAGAATTGAAATCAACCATCCATCCGATAGATGTTGTCGGGTGGCCAAATAATTAAAATCCGCTGTTAAAAGTTTTTAAGCAATAGCAACAGTTAATAATGTATTCATAATTAGTAGTGCTTTTGGTTTTGGCAATGGATTTCAATTATTTCGTCATCAAATAACACATCTGATGGCCCAATGATCTTAATTCTTATATATAATATATATATAGGCAGACAGAGAGAGAGAGAGAGAGAGAGAGAAAAGAGAAGCCAGAAATTCTTGTTTATGGGACACTAAATATACATCCAACAAATTTTCAATTGGCCTTTGGGTAGTGACCTGGTATGGTGGGACTGATCTGTATAATTATACTAAAATCTACCTAGATTTAATAATTAAAAACAAGGTTTTAAAATGAGCTTGGTGAGGCGTAACCCCACACAACCCACCAGAAACGTGAAAATGGCGTATTCAGACGTGGTAGCATTTGCCTGCTTCACTTGCAAAGCGCAAGAGACAAACAAAAAATGACAACTTTTCAAGAAATTACATGTATAAAAGAACAAGATATCCCTTTTGGTGCTGTTCAAGTGACTGCGTCTAATGTCACATATTTGGATGGGAGCTGGTAGCGGTTAGCGGGCAGGATGTGCAAGAATGAAGTCGCGTCTATGAGCTCTGCAGATCCGGTTGTAGAACCTGACCTTTACGTGTTTGTTGGGTTATGCAGAAACTAATCCAACTGTTAAACGTTGCTCTCTCTTAAGTCACTGAATCCAACTTTAAATGGGTTCAGATTTGGGTGGACATTGGACAGAAATCCAAATTAGCCATTTACAGACACGAATTTTTTTTCCGTAAACGAGACTTTATTTTTCCAAAGTTTTTCATAGGCCAAATTTTACTTTTCAAACTTTTGACCTGGTGCAGATTAAAATTTTTCAAAATTATGACAAGTTTTTTCTTTTCACATCTCTATGTGGTTTTTGTGTGTGTGTGTGTGTGTGAGAGAGAGAGAGAGAGAGATAGAGGGAGAGAGAGAGAGAGAGATGCAATGAATAGGATTTTTCAACCCAACTTCTGCAGTCTTTTCAAGAAGAAAAAAAGAGAGATTCAGGAAAAAGAGAGCTAAATTTGATTAAGACTAACGAAAATATAAGCAGGTGCCTGAAGTAAAATTCATAAGCTAAAAGAACGGGTCTCTTCTCACAAGTCGACTCGAGGACTCATTATATAGAACCACAGTGGAGCTGTAGATATGGATTCTGCTTCGTGGATGTAAATATACCTTGATACTGAGATCTGGATCCTACTACGTCTAGATGATTCTTACTAGAGATGAACTAATGTCCATAACAAAAGATGATATGAGATTCTAAACCAACTAAATGGTTGCCTCAAAATCTTGTGCAAGACAAGTATGGGTTGGCTCTATGTTACAGAGAGAGAGAGAGAGAGAGAGAGATCAATGGTGATTGTTGACAAAATCCATCCTCCTCAGCTTAGCCACCCAGCACAATAATTGTTCATGATATTTTGCGATCTTATTAGATCTACACCTTCACAATTTCACATGTCATACATCCACAAAAAACAATATGCACAAATGGACACCAAATGCATACTTGGAACCATGACACCGTCTGTACATCCATGTCGAATTATGTCCTTAAAGAGGACGTTTGATAACAGGAACTCTAACATAGTGTTCCATAAATCCGTCTATCCTAAAGATTCGGCAGATTTATGGAACACTGCATTTTAGTGTTCCATGAGTTTGCTCCAATCTTTAGGGCAGATTCATGTAAGACTGTGTTAGTATATATTCTTTACACCAAACGCCCCCCTAAGGCATGCAAGTTCCGAAAATATGGAAGGATCATTTCCACTTCGAGTATCTTTGCTCATCATGTTGGGTCAAGTACCAGATGCCAAATTTTTTTGAAAGATGACTATCAATGGTGATTTCACTAAAATGAGGGAAGAAAAAAAACCTATGCTTGCAGGAGATCAGTTGGTTCAAGTAATAAAAAATGAACCAAATGTGAAATGAATGGATTGCTTACCAACTCTATGTTAATTTTACCTTGTTTAAATCATTGTCTGCACTTGCCATTTCAGCTCTGGATCATGTGCTACTTGTAAGCTACCCATGAACTCATTCACATTCTCAAGCAAGCAAGTACTTACAGAGTTCAATTATTAGAATATATAGTACTATTTGTGGGTATACTCTATGGCATGTATGGCACATATATTATATCAACTGATAAAACAGAAAACTCTTTAACAACTTGATTTTTATATAATAAAATATGAAGTTTTTGCATGAGTCAAACTCAAGCTGGCTTTGCAGTAAAGATGTTGAAACACGTTGCATTCATATCATCTGATTAAGTCAAAGAAATTTCTCACTTTTGCTAGAAATGAAATGACATTATTGTCATTTCTGTAATTCTGTTATCAGAAAAACATATTTCAACCAAAGTTGAAAGGCAACGGTACGTACAGGCCCTACGAAATACATGAGAGATTCATATTTTGTAATTTTTTAGTTCTTTTTAGTAATTCTTTTTAGCAAGTTATATTTTATTAATATAACTTGTGATATATGTATTTATTTGCTTAAAACCTTACAGTTTTTATATATGTGTGGTTGCAAGCTTTGTCTCCACAGACCACAGTCAAGTTTTTTACAATGGTTCATACTGTGCCTACACCGGCACTCATCTGACAAAGTTTCCTGTATAGCTTGAGTAGTAGGTCTCAGTTTGATGAAATCCTAAGCTATTATTATAATGTTGAAAGATAACAAGGATTTTCCAAGTAGGCAGCTGGAAGCGTACAAATTTACAGGTGTACCTTTCTTTTTAATATGTGGAGTTACAAAAACTTTTTGGGCTTCTTGGCAGATCTAATGAACGTGACTTGTCTTGGACAAAACATTAGTTAAGTGCCCCTCCCTATGCTGCACGTAGGAATGAAATGATTTGGATCGATTTAAGCAAGCTTCTATGTGATTCTGAATTGGACCTTCATTTAGAGTCTTAAATATCTGATACCCAATTCAGATCATATTAGTAGCATAAGTACGTCGACATTTATTTATGACAGTCAGATATAAAGTCGTATTAAGACTGAGCTGACAAAATGCACGTTGAGTCCCAATCCAATTAGTAATTGGGTCATAATTAATCCTGTTTTTAGATGATATCAGACTAGATTGATATCTCAAATTGGATCCCCAATCGATTACATTCCACATAAATTAGAATGTCAAAGCCTTCCTACCAGTTGAAGGCAATTTGCATCCTTACTTGCCCAAAAGGAAATGCAGCCACTTATTGCCCCGTCCTTATTGCAAATGATAGCATAGTACTGCAGATCTAGGCTTTCACCCTTCCCTCTATTCCCTTAGGGTACTAGGCCATATTCTAATACCTCGGGGTGATGCTTTACTATGCTTTAACTTGCATATTGATCATCTTCTTGTAGCAGACAGTTGATGCCATTGGAGCTTGAAACAAAGACTCACCTACCAGCCCCCGCCGCCTCCATTGCACCAACCCCCTTAGGAATAGACTTTAGGCTTCCTTTAATTTGAAGGCTTTGAATAACCCACTTTGCCTGGTGCAAGAGTCCCCACCATGGGAGGGTAACCAAAGGGTTTTCATATTCATAACTGATGATTTCAAAGGTTGGTGAGTCCTATATAATCGGACCGGCTAATTTAAGCTTTTACATAATAGGCTCCGTGGGGCATACTCCCCCCACCTATCTACACCCCTGTGGATAATAAAGTGGCAAGAGTTGAAAATGTTTTGGCTAAGGGGCATCATTCCGTTGCACTAGCTTAGTGGGTGAAGTGTCTGCCGTAGGGCACTGACCCAGGCTTGGTGTAGAAACAGTACATTGCTGGACTCCAACCCAGCTTGGTAGCCATAAGAGTCAACACACAGCTCTGCTACTAAGACAGTGGATGCAAGACAATTATTTAAAGCTAAATTCAAGTTTGAGTATGATTCCAAATCCAATTAGATATTCATTCAAAACCTAATCCAAATTTAGGTCCAATCATATGTCGTTTCTTAAATCAGAATTAATCCGATTTGAATTCTTAATTGAAACATTATTTTATATTTTTCATATCTGAATTTTTTGAAGCAGTTTGGTAGGATATACGGATCAGAATCTGATCCATTGACATCCCCAGGCTTGAAGCTTTCTCGGACTACATCAGGTGCCTGTTCCCTTTTTGTTAACCATGGAACAAGAAGTACTGTTCAAACATGAGGGTGGTGGGTTGTCCTTGAACCTATTTGTTAAACCAATTCCACGAAGTTTCTGCTCTTCAGTCATGTAATACTATGTTGTTTGCACTTGCATTATTGAACCTTTCATGTCTTGCCCAAGGCGTGCATAGCTCAAAGTCTTCTGTATTTGGGTTAAATCGTCTGGTGCCAGTTCATAATTTCTCTTAATTCTTCTTTCCTTTTCACCAATATCATTTTTTCCCCCAAGAAAATAAAAATGGAAAACTAGAGAAAAATGAAAAAGCAGAGAAAGATTGTTATTTTTTGAATAAAAAATACCAAAACAAAAATATCGTGTTTTTTGTCAAATTTTGTCAAAGGAAACTCAATGTATTCAAAGTTTTTGGTATATGTTTCTTTCGATATTCTGGCCATTGCGTTGAACTTGGTCAACCACTTTCGATAGAAAATGAGTAGAGAACTAATATCTTTTACATTTTTGTTATTTCTTCGTATTTTCAAGTTTTTAAATTTTGATATTTTCTCGACAAAAATAAACTTCTTCTGCAATAATCAAGAAGTACCTCACTAATGAAAACGGCAGAATATGACATTTATGTCAGTGGTTCGGATACTGCTTCATCAATCCATGCACAATTCTGCGGGTGCACAAAAGTGACCACTGTGACTTATAAGCGCCTAATGTCACCTTTATACATGTGCTTAGTGGTTCGTCTAAGACAGTGTTTGACAAAGGAATACTAATACAATGTTTCATAAATCTGTCCCAAGTACAAATAAATGTTTTATGATCTGAGGATAATTAGTTTTGACCTTGATGTTACGCAACCACTCAAGGGATAGCATTAATGCTATACAGCTTCTTAAAAGTTCATTCATATGATTCTGTGACTAGTTTCGTCTATTGAACCATTGTTTGTCATTCAGTTTGCGGATTTGCAGGCGCCAATGAAAGATTAAGGCATTGATCAAAGATAATACATTTAAAACAACTCTTTCCTTTGTCTTGGTAACAGCATAGCCACAAATATCGTTTTCAGGTTTTAAACAGCGAGCTTTTGTATGGGTATAAAACAGCAAAGACATTTTTTACCCAAAAGAGGAAAATTTCAGGTCTGAAAAACAATTAATCTTTTGACAAGAAAAAGAAAGATGGCTAAAGTTTCAAGAATAAAATGCAGAAAATGTGCAAATAAAAATCTGGTAACTAAAAACTGCAACAAACGTGAAAAAATGTGAAAAACATCAAAAGTTGAAACAAATGGAAAAACAGGGAAAAAACCAAATAACATGCGTTTTTTCGTTTTTAATGCTTAAAAAACATATTTTTGGTGTTTTATTCGACTGACCCATTTTCTATGTTTTAAATGCCATTTAAAAAAAAAATCTGTTTTCTGTGGCTATAGGTAATGGGTAAAACAGAGATGGGCTACGGATTTGCAGCCTTTGAAAGACCAAGACACGCATTAACAAAGGAAAGGACTTTCAAAGCACTCCGTTTGGTCTTAGCTGCTGAGATTGGCCACTACTTTTTGATCCCTAAAACTTGGTTTTCCTAAAACCTGGTTTTGTTAAACTTGGTTTTTAAATGACTTTTTAAAACCTGGTTTGCTTGTTTGGATGACAAAAAATGACTTTTGGAGGACACTAGTAAAAAAAAATCAGTTCATAAAGTTATGTTATAGCTATAACATTAAGAGCATTCTCAACTTTAAATTATCATTGTCTACAGTCTTAACAAATTGGACAGCATTATACATTATGTCTTCTTGTTTTACCCAAACTGAGTTTTGGATGTAAAATCAGGGGGTCTAGGTTTTTCCTTACCACATTAAAACTCATTTTTGTAAAAATTGGGTTTGCAAAAAAAAACCCAATTTTCATGTCATGCAAACACCACCAACAACAGAAATACATGTGGATATTTACTTGAATGCCCTTGCATTGCACAGCCGCAGCAGCATATGTACTTAATCTGTGTTCCTTCATGCCGCATGCATTCCTTCACGCAAAGGACGGAAGACAGCTAGGAAAAAGAAAAATAGGAGAGAGAGGTTTCCACTGAGAGAAGGAAGGAGAGAAGAGGTTGCCTTGAAGTACAAATGTGGGCACTGCCAATGGCATTGGTGATTGGTATGAAGTTCTGGCAGACTTTCAAAAGCAGAAATTGGCAAGAATGCAAATATCGAGGCTCCTTTCCTATGGCACAATGGCACTCCAATAGGAGTCCTTGTAGGCCCTAGCACAAAAGTGGGATTCTCGGACAAACACATTTGTGTTTGATGGATTTGAGATGATGATCACCTTAGAAGATGTTGCTAGGCCATTGCATCTGCTCAAAACGTCCAGGTACAACTTGATAGGGAAGAGCAGCGACCCTCTAGGGTTAACGGATTTGGAGTTTAAGAAGTTGTGGCCTTTAGGGGAAAGTCAACCCCATTAATTGTTGCAGAACTACATAATAAATGACAGCATGCAAAGCATGATGCACCTTCACAACAAACAGACCAAACATTGAGGACCTTTCAAGAAACATACCAAACATGGAGGTCCTTTCTTGTATATTTATTTGGCATGTGTCTATTTAATGACAATTCAGACTGAAGAATAAGCTGGCGGTACATCCAATTTTTAAAGATGTGGGCAATATTCACTGCAACACATGGGGGGCAGCTGTGCTAGCGCATTTGTATAGCCAGGTGAAATGATTTAACGATGGGGTTGCATTCGTGAGAGAATGCTGGTTGTTGCTGTAGGTATAAATAGTATCTTCATCATGTAAATTTATATGTAAAAAGAATTATCTACATCTTCTAATATTTGTATCTATGTCTTGTCTCTAGTTCTGGATGTGGGAGCATATACCTTCTATTAGACCCATTGTAGAGCGTTCATTTCCAAATGTTCTTCTATTACACGCATAGTGGAGAGGTATCAGTCCTAGATATTATAACGATGCAGAGTCATCTGGGTTGATCATATCAAATCATCAGATTGGTCAGGTATGTACAGCAAATTGTGTTTCATACTTTGCCCAATAAGGTAGCTAGTATACTTATGCATTGATGATTATTCCATGTTTATGTGTAGGTGTTGCTTAGACCATACATTGGTGGCCCAAGATTGGACTTTCGTGAAAGCTTTTGAGCTGTTGTACAAAGATGTATGGTTGTTCTGCAAGAACAAAGTAAAAATGCAGCATGGTGTTGGCCAATTGATTCCACAGCCACGTGACCTAATCAATGCATTACACTTCAAGAAATTTTATACTTGGACGTAGCTATAATTCAAAATCATCAACATTTGAACAACACATTTTCTTCAATTGAATTTGTTAAATGAAATTCAAACAATCTATTCAAGTAGTTTCTATAAACAATTTTTAAAGTCCAAAGAGTAAGTTCACAATCTAACTATGAACAAGCTAACACAAGGGGCATTGGTTTGCAATGTACAAGAATTTTTTACAAAATTGAGAGATCAATGTCTAGAAATTGATATTCATCTTAACAAACAAAACAAACTACAAAGGTCTAGCACGAGACATTGCGGCAAAATTTTTTTTTTAGCTCAAGACACTATCAAACAAAATGAGTTGAGCGATAAGCTCAGGAAATACGACCTATGCATACACCATGAAGCTAAAAAATCAATCCATGAACATTTTGCTTACGTTGGGCCTCATAAAACCTTCTAGTTTCAAGCAAGTAAGTCTAAAGGGACTGGTCTGAGAGCTATCGACCCAAAACTCGCTATAAGGGTTCAGTAGAATGCTTGATAGACATGACGTTGTACAAAGAAAGCTACATAAACCACCAAAACTGTGGAAGTCTGTAGTAGCTTTTGGGGCGGTAAGCTATTTTCCCTAGGAGTGAAGGGTAGTCGAAAGAAAAAAATAAAATAAAAATGCAAAAGCAAGAACAAAAGAAAAGGCACTTGCCAAATGACAGAAGACATGAAGCACTAAGTCTTCCAGGTGACAAATGTGAAAACCTTTCATAGTTACAACATTTTTTTAATCAATATCAATTCCTCTGCAAACATTCCCCATGACATGGAATAAGACATTATACATGCAAACTCTTGCCCCAGAAATTACTCTTCACAAAAGGACAACATTATAATGCCCAAGAGAAAAATTTTCAAATCAATTTGCAAAAAATTGTTGTGAGTGTCTTTGCCGCTAAGCAAAGTCTCCCTTTGCTCAGCAGCAAAGAGGATCATTTGTTTACACCCAAATTTTTTTTGAATTTTTTCCAACGGCAATTCTGAAAATCTTCAAGAAAAATTCTTAGACTAGAATCGATGTCCGCCTAATCCAATTATAGATCCAAATCTAAGAACCACATGCAAAAATTCAACGAATTGCAAAAATTTAGATTTTTTTATCAATTTCAAGCAAAATTCCAAGATTAAGTTTGAGATCGATGCAAATGAAGATCTAAAACTTAAATTTTCAATCAAAATTAAAATTCTCATTAGTGAGGATTAAAATGTCATTCCGACATAAAGAGAGAAAAATAAGTCAACGTGACTTTCTCTCTCTCTTTCTCTCTCTATCCTCTTTCGAGAAAAATCTAGGAATGAATCGCCTGGAGCGACAATTTCCTCAACTTTCTAAAAAAACTATTTAGAAAAACAATTCACAAGAATCTCAGTTTGGATTTAACTTGGATCAAACTCAATTGAGTTAAATCATTCATAATTCAAACAAACAAAAAGGCTCTTTCAATCTCAATGTGCCATGATAAAGCCCTCGAGACTAGATCGACAATGAGCAAGACCAATCAAATAAAGGGTGGCCCAAGCGAGCATACCCTATTCAAAAAATTCCTAAATTAACTAATTGATTTTTTAAAATCATGAAAAACAAAGGAGGCATCCAAAGAATAAGTCGTTTTTCATCCTCATCTAGAATTTCTGAAAATGCAAGAGGAAAAGTAAAAAAAAAACTTACCCCCTTTCATTAGTTTCAATTTCAAGAGAATCAAACAAGTTTCCTTCAAAATCCAAAAATTAGAACAGCCCAGTTGGACGCCCCTCCCCTAGCTGGTTCCAAGGATGGAACCACAAAATTCTGGTTCAGTTGGAACAGGAACCAGCCATTAAAGATGTTCCCTTTCCCTCTTCTTTCTCACTTGAATCCTAACCAGCTGGTCAAAGATTAGATCTCGATGGTTGACATGAAGAGACAGCTCCTCCATGCTTGCTTGATTTTCAAGCTAGGCAAGATAGACAAGGAAGTCAAAATGGAAAAACTGATTGGCAACGGAGAAAATGCTTCTTATATGCAACCCTTGCTTCCTCCCTATGCCAAAATCATGTTGATTGCTCCATGATTCCTTAAGTCATGAGTCATCATGACTTAGTGCCTATATAAACCATTACTTGAAAATAGGGGTGGGCATTGGGCCGGGCCGGGCCAATGCCCTTCCCGGTAAGACCCGGCTAGTCGGGCGCGAAGCACGGGCTCGGACCCAGCCCGATATCCCGGGTCCCGGCCGGGCCTGACCCGGCCCCATTTGAGCAACGAAGTCGTCACCATCCGAGCAGTGAAGTCCTCAAACCCAATGAAGCAATCGCCATCCGAGTCGACGCTGCGGATGGTCCTCCGGCAGTCGTCCAGCATGCAGTCCTCGTCGCCAAGAGCCTGCAGCACACAGAGGAGCTCCTCCGTCGGAGATCCTACCGTCACCGTCAGAGATCCTACCATCGAGGTTCTCTCTTTGCGGCGGTGGCTGTGGTGGTGGTCGTCGACTTGGATGCCGCAGCGTAGGAGACACCGCTATGATGGCAGGAGGTGGAACGAAGGGGGAGGACGCTCCGATTACTGGAGAGGTTTGTGCAGGAGGAAGGAGGAACAAGGAGGGTCAACCATCGACATCCAAAAGAGAGGGTCGCCATCGTCTTATGCCCCTTTCTTTTCCCTTTTACTAAAACAAGCAGATTCTATGGCTTCCAATGATCGCAGTGGACCTTGCCAGAGGGGAACCTGGGGAGCACGCTCTTGGGCATGCCGGGCGTGCTGGCCTTCACGTCACCGGAGGAAGAGGAGGAGGAGGGGTTGGAGTGGGAGACGGAGCGGAGCGGATTGGGCCGGGCTAGGCAGACCCGGGCTGCATCATCTGGCCCAGGCCCGGCCCGAGACCCGGTTTTCCCAGCCCAGACCCTGGCCCGATCGGGCCAGGAACTGGGTACCCGATGGCGGCCCAGCCCGATGCCCAGGCCTACTTGCAAGCAGCTAAGGAACCCTTAGCAACCTTGGACTTCTCTCACAAGCTCCAAGCTCTGCCGCCACTCCCCCTTTTCAAGCTCCCCAAGTTCTCTTGCTCCAGCCAAGAGACTCTTGGTTCCCTAGCCACAACAGCCATCAAGAGGAGGACATCAGTCTTGGACATCAAGCTTGTGATACGTCAACTTGAGTCAGCCAATGTGTAATCAGCCCGAGCATCCTAAGAAGCTCCCCCTCCAGCCGACCTCTGCCTCCCAGCTGCATTTGAGGTATGCGTTCACAACTCAGCTCAAAACTCAAGTTGACTAGGCAATTCCTACTCTAGCCGACTTCCCCTGCTCAAGTCGTCTCGGCCCAGCCAAGCCACAACCTTGGTGACACTGTCCAAAACGCCTCAACCCAAGACCCTTTTCAGGCTAGGCATCCTTACCTTGGACTTTTCAAGCATAGGTGCCAAGCTGTCTTTAGCCTAGCCGTCCCTCAGCTTGAGCCGATTCCAAATCGCTCAAGCCATTTTCTACGGCAACCAGCTCCCAATCCTCTAAAGAGCACTCTGCTCCAGCTGGTTGTGTGCTCAAGGCGTCACAAGCAAAACGCCTCCCAAGCCGGCTCAGTCCAGCATAGCTGCTTGACCTCAGCCCTCCAGCTGCTAGGAAGGTCTTTTGGCTCGGCACCCAGTACTGACCTGCTTTGGACAACAGCTCAAGCTCATCTTCACCTCAAGAGTTTTAGCAAATCAAGTCAACTGTCCCTTTAACTTGCATGACATTTAGATATATTACCATGCATATATAATTTTTCCCAAAAAGAATGAGAATCAGACCTCATTTAGCAGCCACAAAGTGGCTGGCTGCTAACAGAGGCAGTACAACTCCACCATGGCCTGCTTTGCAGCAGCTTTGGTGAAGTTGACGCCTCCTTCCATCAAAGTTTAAATACCAATGATTTCTATTTCTGTCTGTTGTTCAATTAAAACCTGCAAGTTGATTTTCAGCTTGCTAAATGTTAGCGATTCTTCACCATGGTATAGATCCTAACTCCCATAGTTATGGTTTGAGATTTTCGCCAGGCTATTTAACTAAAAAATGCATCTCCCTTTTGCTGTTCCAAAACAGCAACCTTCATGCATGATTTTGATCATTCTAATCTCTATGATTTGTGATATTTCCTAAACATTACCTTGCTAGAATTGATGGATGTTCTGTGTATGCCTCTTCATGCGAACGACGAATGGAAATGGCAAATGAATCTTGGGTTTGGGCTAGGATTTTTTGTATTTTAAAACTGAGAATGATGTGCAAGAGAATGTACATGTCAATGCATATGTGCATGGATTCCCATGATCACCCTAATTCATTTGAGCTAAAGTTCTGTTTTTTCAAAGATCAGAAAATGATGTTTTCAAAATCTGATTGGACTATTACCATTGTTTGGGCAAGAATGTCATCCATTCAACTATGTAATTCATTAAATGAATGCAATGAGAGTGAAAGGAATAAAGCATGGATGCTTTTTGAGATGTACAATGGATCGGATCTCCCAAAACGATTTCGTCAAGGATTGGATCTACTCAATTCATGAGTATGATCCATCTTAAAGTGGAACAAATCAAGCAAAATGAGCTCATTCAAGCTTATCTTATTTCTGAAATTTTCAAAAATATCTATGACTTTGAATATCAACTATTAATAAGTTTATCTACTTGGGTTTCAAAAGAAGCTCCTAGATCCAAAACAAAAATTTTGATCAAATCCATAATTATTAGTGAATCATATTCCTACCACCAAACATATTTAGAAAATGCATTTCCAAATAGCCAATTATTTTCAAAATCAAACAAGCTACTAATTATGTCTCAAAGCAAGCCATTTTCTACTCAAAATTGATCTTAAAAAAATACCAACTTAGAATTTCTCTATATTCAATACCAAGAATTTTCAAATGTTAGGTTCTTGACTTAAGAAACCTACTTTGACTATATTCTATGTCAACAAGTTGATATTAACTTGTCTCATTTCTAAACCAGACCCAAGAGCTAATCCTAGAAGGATTCACAAATTTTCCCCACCCAAAGAGAAGTTTTTCTTAAAATCTCCAAAATTCCCATAAGTTTGGATCATTGAAGCTCCTCTTCACCCAATTTATTTTGGAACCCCATTTCCAAAACCAAATTTTTCAAAACTCAAGTCCATGGACATTATCCCCAAGATTTTTCTTGGTATTAAGAATAAGGTTAGGAGATGTCCTACATTTCCAACCTCCAAAATGAATCAACATGAGATCCAAATTAAATTATGCATGGAGGGAAATCTAGTGAAGCATGAATGAACATATAGTTTATTTCATGCATGCATACATACTCACTTCACCAATCCACCCACTCGATTTCATAAAATCTAAGTGTGTCAAGTTGGCATCACTATTGTAACCAAGTCCTATTGCAATTTGATGTGAAAACAAAAGATTTTTAAAATGATCGTAAAATCTATATTTTCGAAAAAAATCAATTTTCAAATCTATGATTGGATTTTCTCCAGCAATCAAGCCAATTTTCAAATCCAAGTCAAGCAAATTTCTACAATCATTGGTCAAAATTCCCAAAATCAAATCAAAAAAATTCTCCTAAGCTTGGAATCCTAAAATCTATTTTTTCAAACTCAGCAATAGAGTGAAATCAAGTGTTTACCAATGCTTCCAAAAGCTAAGTTCAAAATCCCAAAATATTGGTCCATTCCCAGCCATTCCCAAACTTTCTCTAAGATCTAAATCCAATTTTCTAAAACCAAAATTTAGTTTCGAAAACAAGTTTCAATTACAAAAATTTCTAAGATCTAGCCCAAATCTCCAATTTTCAATGTCCAACTCAAGGTTTTAATTTAAAAAATTCAATTGCAATCTCAATGCTATTCAAAATCTCATTTCAAATCCTAATTTCATTCATAAATCCAATTTCCTATCCAAGATTAAAATTCTCAATTTCCCAAACTCCAATTTTTGGACCAAATCAGCGATTAATGTCAGAGATTAATTCAAAAATTCCATACAATTTTCCAATCTCTCAATTTTCAAATTTCTGAAATATTCTCAACCTTGCTTAAAATGAGCTCCAAAATCCAAAATTCAATATCTACACATGCATGTAGGAAAAATAACATGTCAAAACTTGAGAAAATCTAGACCTTAGATTGATTAACTATGTTAATGGCAGCAAGAATGGTCTCCTACTGTCAAGAGCTGAACATTACACATGACGTTCATGACATTATGACCAGTGGCATGAGAGACACACTTGATCTCCTCCACCTCCATCAACCCAAAATATTTGATAATGGAAAGAAAGCATTGTCCGTCATATAATTACCATTCTCAACCTTGTAGACGTTAACCTTGTAGATGTTAACATTATAGACATTAAGGCTCAAGTGTATATATTCTTTTGTAAGCTCTTTCAAATTAGTTAACAAATAAAGAAGTTCAAGTATTCTTTTCATCACCTACTCTCGTGATGTTCGACTTGTAACATGGGTATCACAACTTTGAAGCATGAACAACAAAGGAGCCAAAATGAGCGATGCACTTCATGGTGACTCCACTGGTTCAGATCCATACCAGGTGATGTCTAATCCTTATTACATTCACCATTCAAATAATCCTGGAAATATGTTGGTGTCGCAACCTCTCAATAAGGGTAACTATGGTACATGGAGTAGGGCATCTATTTCAGCAAAAAACAAGACTGGTTTCATCGATGGCTCAATTACTGAACCTATGAAAATGGACCCATTGTATCTTCCTTGGGTATGATGTAACCATCTTGTGTTATCATGGATTTTAAATTCAATTAGCAAAGATATTACAAGTAGCATTATTTACGCAACCACAACGAGAGAAGTTTGGCAAGATCTAAAGGAAAGATTTACCCAAAGTCTTTCCACTCGGATATACCAAATCCAAAATTTCATCTCTCGTTTACAGCAAGAGACTATGTCGGTGACTTTATATTTCACAAAAATGAAGGTTTTGTGGGAGGAATTGGGCTCATATTCTCCTCTTCCTGAATGCTCGTGTTGGGCAATGAGAGTCTATGCAGACCAGATTCAAAGGGAAAAAATCATTCAATTTTTTATGGGATAAAATGACTCTTACAATGCCATTAGAGGGCAAATCCTTCTCGTAGACCCCTTGTCAAATGTGATGAAAATTTATATGTTAATTTTGCAAGAAGAAAAGCAATGGGAAGCTAGGATCTTCAGCACTCCAAATGAAGGGACTGCTGCATTAGCCGTCTCACAAGGAAACCATGACAAGGTTGCCAACCGTGACACTACCAATTTCAGATTTCAGGAATGGCGAGAAAGTTGGCAATCTAGACCTATATGTAGTCATTGTTGTGGCATAGGTCATGTCAAAGAAAAATGCTTTAAGATCATCAGATACCCACCACGACATCGGTTCTATGATCCAAATTTTAAACCTCTTGTGGCAGCCAACATGACATCAAAACAAGCCACATCAAGTCTGCAAGTAGAATCCAATGACAGCATACATGGGCCTAATAGCAGTGGACAAAATCCTAAAGATGCATTCCCAGCTTTTACGATGGAGGAGTACCACAAACTGCTATCACTTGTCAAAAATCATACAACAAATGTCAACTTTGCAGGTAACACTACCGCCTTAAAACTCGAATACTCTCCTTGGATCATTGACTCAGGAACAAGTCAGCACATGTGTTGATCAATCTATTCTCAAAGACATAAAACCGTGTGATGCACCGGTGACATTGTCAATGGTAAGGTGGTTTCTTTTTGCCATATTGGTAAGGTGTTGCTACCCAATTTTGATATTAATAGTGTGTTAAATATCCCATCATTCAAAGTGAATCTTTTATCTATTAGTGAGCTAACTAAAACCATGAATTGCTCCATCACTTTTTTCCCTAATTTCTGTGTTATGCAGGACATGGCATCAAAGACGATGATTGGTAGAGGTGATGTAACGGGAGGATTATATGTACTTCGGCCAAAGACCACAATGGAACAAAATTCCTTTTTAGTTGTTTCCAGCCACGAGCTTTGGCACAAAAAGCTAGGACATCACTCTCTAACGCGTTTAAAATCAGTTAGTGATTATCTAGATTTGAATCTTGAATTGAATGAACATTTTTTGTGTGATGCATGTCATCGTGCTAAACAGACCCGGTTAAAGTTTGATTGAAGTGAGACTTTGTCTGCTCACTCTTTTGATTTAATCCATTGTGATATATGAGGGCCATATGCCCAAGCTTCACTATCTGGTGCACATTATTTTTTAAGCATTGTAAATGACTTCTCTTGTACAACATGGATTTTCCTTATGAAACATAAATATGAAACTTTGCATGTCGTTAAAATTTTTTTTACCATGAGCAAAACCCAATTTAGTTGTCAAATCAAAATTTTGCGTTCCAATATTAGAACTGAATCCTTTTCTCAAGAAATGAAGGATTTTCTATGTCAATAAGGAACCGTTCACCAACATTGTTGTGTGGGAACACCACAACAAAAATGGCATTATAGAACGTAAACACCGGCACTTACTTGAGGTAGCTCATGCATTGAGTTTTGAATCAAATCTTCCTCTTCGATTTTGGCAGGAATGCGTTTTGATTGAAACATACTTAATTAATCATATTCCACCACCAAACACAAATAGAAAAATGCCTTATGAAATACTTTTTAAAAGAAAACCTTTTATCAAACACCTTCGTATTTTGGCTCTCTATGTTATGCTACCAAAATAAGTTCCAACAAAGATAAATTTGAGTCAAGAGCATATAAATGTATTTTTATAGATTATCCAAATGGGCAAAAGGCCTACAAAGTATATGATTTAGAATCTCATAAAATTTTTAGTAATAGAGAGGTTGTATTCTACAAGAATATATTTCCTTTTCAAAAAGAAAAAGAATCTGAGAGAGAAGTCGTCCTCCCTATGACTTGTGATTTAGAAGAAGATACGTATAACCAGCTTTCAAACTTACGAAACAACTATAACACACCATTGGTTATTGACCGAACTGATCCAAAAAATCCAGATAACCACCAAAATGACAATTTAGATAGTAGACCAAATTTAGTTGAAAATACTTCCACTCAACATGTTCTTGCTATTGAAAGAAATGAGACACAAATTGTTTCACCGTAATCAAATATCACCAATATTGAGCCAGTTAGGAGGTCCTCTCGAATTCAAAAATTTGTACCATGGCTCAAAGATTTCTATTGTTCCCTTGTTACATCACCATCAACCAATCATGTCTACACACCATGACGAAAGAAAGGAACCAGGTATCCAATACCAAAGTACACATCATTTCAACATGTTTCCACTAAACGTACTGCATTTCTCACATCCTTAGTGTCTAAGTCTGAACCAAAAAACTTTTGTGAAGCAATCCAACACAACGAATGGCGGGAGGCGATGGATGCTGAAATTCGAGCTTTACAGGAAAATAAAACATGGACTATAACTCTTTTACCAAAAGGAGTCAAGCCAATCAGATGCAAATGGATATACAAAATCAAGTAGAAGTCCGATGTATCCATAGAACGTTACAAGGCCAGGTTGGTCGCCAAGGGCTTTTCACAACAAGAGGGTCTAGAATTCAATGAGACCTTTGCCCCAATCACAAAAATGGTAACGGTACGTACACTGTTTACAATTGCTACTAACCGTGATTGGATTATGTGCTAGATGGATGTAAACAATGCATTCCTGCATGGAAACCTACATGAAGAAGTATATATGCAAGTGCTTCAAGGATATGCTAAACAAGGGGAGAACCAGGTCTGCAAATTACATAAGTCCCTATATGGACTAAAGCAGTCCCCAAGGAATTGGTTCCACAAATTATCAATGGCTTTTGAAGAATTCAGATTCATTCAATTGAAAGTCGATCACTCTTTGTTTACATATAAGAGAAAAACTATATTCTTTGTTGTTCTAGTATATGTTGACGATCTACTTATTGCAAGGAATAAAGAAGATGCTCTTGCAAAATTTAAGCACTTTCTATGTCAAAAATTCTACATGAAAGACTTAGACAAGTCAAAGTATTTCTTGGGGATTGAAATTGTTCGATCCAACCAAGGTATTTATTTTTCGTAACAAAAATATGCATTGGATATCATACATGAGGCAGGCCTACTTGGAGCAAAACCGATGAAATTTCCAATGGAGCAGCGACATGGATTAGAAGTTGATGAAGGAGAGCTCATTAAAAATCCTACATATTATCATTGTTTAGTTGGAAGATTAATTTATCTTAGTATTACACAGTCCAACATACAATTTGCAGTCAATGTGTAGCCGTTTCATGCAACAGCCACGTCTCCCACATCCCAGGTCAAGGGATTTTGATGAGCAAGCACAACAACATGCATGTAAGTGCGTTTTGTGACTCCGATTGGGTGGCATGTCAACAAACACGATGTTTAGTCACTGGCTACTGTGTGTTCATCGGTTCAATTCCAATTTCATGGAAGACTAAGAAACAACAAACAGTCTCTAGGTCTTCTACAGAACATGAATACAGGGCAATGGCAAATGTAGTATGTGAAGTAACTTGATTAAGGAACTTGTTGGACGATTTCCAAGTAATTCATATTTATCCAATTACAGTTTATTGTGATAATCAAACAGCCTTACATATTGCAGCAAACCCATAGAGCGCACAAAGCATATTGAGCTGGATTGCCATGTTGTTCAAGAGAAACTTCTACAAGGCACAATTTGGACATATTATGTTAGAAGCATATATCAGCTCGCAGATTTGTTTACTAAAGCCTTAAGACGAGAAGCGTTACAACATCTTCTAAGCAAATTGGGCATTAAAAAACTTTAGACTCCAGTTTGAGGGGGAGTGTCAAGAGCTGAACATTACACATGACGTTCATGACATTATGACCGTTGGCATGAGAGACACACGTGATCTCCTCCACCTCCATCAATCCTTCGTACATGGAAATATTTAATAATAGAAAGAAAGCATTGCCCATCATATAGTTACCATTCTCAACCTTGTAGACGTTAACACTATAGACGTTAACGCTCAAGTGTATATATTCTTTTGTAAGCTCTTTCAAATTAGTTAACAAATAAAGAAGTTCAAGTATTCTTTTCATCATGCTCGACTTGTAACACCTACCGATATGCAGGTCCCTTTTTCCTAAAAATCTATTTTCCAACAAAAATCTAAAAATTTTTCTACTATGAGCAGGATTTTCCTTCGACCACGCAAGTTGCCAGGAAGATCGGAGTCACAAACATAATGTCATCCTTCACCACTTTCTCAAAGGTGGAGATCGCACTTTGAACTGCCTCGCATGCTCGAAGGCACTGGGTTGGCCACGGCACCTCGAGGTGCTGAGATTCCTAATTTTTATCGTGCCAATGAAGCAGTGCGCTCCTTCTGGTTGTAGCGTCTATCTGCCACTAGCTCAGCTCTTTTTTCCTTCATCTGGACCAAGTATAAACTCTCCTTACCTGGCGTCACCTGCCCGCCCAACCTACCGCCCTTTTGTGCCCCTCACTAGCCCCTTTCTACTTCTTCCAGCTTCACCCCTACCTCTACTACTTAACATCTTTCGCCCTGCTGCCTCATGGCTCCCCCAACATGCCCGACTTTGCCATGGTTCTCCTACTGGCCATGTATCCTTGACCTCCTGCAACCTCCTTTAGTGCCTTGGCCCCACCTTGCCAACCGGTGCCTCCTTTGATTCATAGATGTAGAGCCACAACTTCACATGTTCAGTTTTTGTTCTTTCTTTTGCCACATTCTCTCGTTTACTTAATTTTTTTTGCTAGACCTTCTTTTAGAACACGCCCCACAACACGCCGCTTTCGCCTCCTCCCAATCCCTACGCCTCATTTTCCCCGGCTTTGGCGTTTCACCTCATAGCCTATTAGTTGTTGTTGGCAGATCTGGGAAGAGTGCAACAATGGGGTGTTTAGGGTCATGTTTGTTTCTGCATAACTCCATCCTTTTGTCTATCCACTTGGCACTCCACATTGAGCATCTTCGCCCAGACTAGGTACCACCTCTTCTCTTTCTTTTCTCTTGCTTTGTTTTTTTTTTTCAAAAAAAAAAAAATCTCTGTTCTTACTTCTCTTCCCTTTCTTTTCACTTTTATGCTTGTTTATTGTTCCGGCTGTTGCTGTCTTTTGTCGCCTTTGTAAGCTTGGTGACAGCTTGTTGCACAATTGTGCTATGAGTGACTGAGAGAGAGAGAGAGGATAAGACAAACTCAAGTGCAGGAATATTGTCATGGTGAAGTCGCATTGTCTAGAAAGACGTTGAAGCGAGGGGCAAATGTGGCCCTGATTTCTAAAAAAGAAAAATGAAAAACCGCTGCCAGCTTTTTCCAAAACGAAAGACCAATTTAGAAAAAAAATACAGAAACGTTTGTCATAAATTTTACTTGGTCCTCAAGTGTTTGGTTTGACAGAGTAACAGTGAACATTCAAGTCCAATTATTCATATCTTTCAAAAGGAAGAAGTAATCTTTTGTCTTGATAAGCCAAAGTAGCTTCATTTTCAGCCGGTTTGGATTCTCAGTTGCTGAATCATGGTCAGGGATGTAAATGTACAGTTCGGACTCGGTCATGAGATTCATGAGTGATAATATCTCATGTACTCATGTGCTAACAGAGATCCGGACCTGATTAACCTTCATAATTGAACCCAGATGCTGTTACATAAAATCAGATAAGTAACTTATCCTCCCAACTTTTTGCCTTTTTCAAACAGTATCCACTCGAGATCTGAAAGTCACAGGCTTGTTTAATGCAGAATTAGACACCACTCTTCAAAAGAGTGTCCGTACTATTAAATTATAGAGTTTTTTACCAACATTAATTGCTGTTCAACATCTTTCTAGAACCGAACAATTTCTGCTTTTACAGATCAAGAGTATAATAAAGTGATTGCATGAAAAAGCTACGCCAACCCACATGAAAGGTTATCATCCTTTTTGAGCTCCATCACACTATTTAGACTCTTTTTTGGGTTGGTTTAAACTCCCCAGTACTTCAGCTGTTGCTAAAAGCGTCTTCCATTAATGAAGTGCTGCACTTTTTGCTGATTTGGTTCACATTAAGTATTGGCTGTGTGTCAGCATGGAGCCATTCACTCAGGGGCGGAGCCAAGGGGCCTTCATTGGTCTTAGCTCCACATAAAAAAGACAAAAAAAATTACATGTAAATTTTAGAAAATTTTATTTGTTTTATATAAAAAATTTGAAAATAGTTTTGCCCATGTCAAAATTTAAAAACTTTAATTTGACTGGTCGCATAAAAAAGTTTTGGCTCCCACCCTACATTCATGCAGGTGCCAAACAATAAAAAGTGCTCACCCTATGCGCAATGAATACCTATAAAGAACATGAGGTGTTGGTAACAATTGATTCACCTGGGTGTCTAGCTAGCTGTGCTTCATAAACTCATTCTGCCTCCCATGAGGATCATGTCAAAAGAAATTTCTAGCTCTTAATCAATTAAAATCTTATCACCGCGTGCGTATATTTTTCTGATATAATAATATTTCCATATTCTTTTTCAAATTTTACCGTATAGAAAATAATTTATAACCAGGATTCGTAGCCAAAATTAGCATCGATCGGCTTGGCTCAGCTGAAACACCGTTTAAGAAATTAATGCATCGATACTCATACTCTTAGAACATGGTTTTTTTTTTTTACCTTGTAATTTTTCAACATCGATACTCATACTCTTAGAACATTTTTTTTTTTTACCTTGTAATTTTTCAACAAGTCCTTTGAGCTTATAGAGGCAAATAATTTAAGGGGCTGGTGAGAAGTACGTTTCAGAAACGATATGGGCCCCAAACAGCTTCTTTTCAATGTCAGCTAAAGTGGGGTCTGTGCCAACCGGCATGGCCTTGTACGTTAACACACGTTTGGCTAAAAAACAATTGGTGTTAACTGTATAAATCTTTTGGCAGTAAAGATGTCTTATAAATCTGCCTTGGATATTGGGTAGGTTTATTAGACAAGCTAATGTTCGAGATAAATTTATGAAACATTATAAGGTGTTTCTTTTACCAAACTATCCCACAAGAAACAGTAGTCAAATTGTTTACAAAGGTCAGGTTTTACTGCAGCTTGAGATGCGTTTGGATCGGATAACATTCTTTTCCATTGAGGTTGGTTTCAAGCATAATTACAAAACACAAAAAAAAACAATAAATAAAATAGCTGCTTAAAACTTAAAAAAACACCTTTTAGAAAAAACCTAAAATGAAATGAACGGGAAAAAACGAGTCTTTTTCACGTGTTTTTCCTCTTTTCATTTTATTCATTTTTCTCACGTTTTTTTATGTCAATTGTGTTGCAAATCTAATTACTTTTTTATGTTTGTATTATTAGTTTTTCACTTTTTTTATTTTTAGTTTTTAATTTAAAAAAATTACTATATTTTTTCATATTTTTTTATTTTTTTCAAGCTCACCATATAATACTCGAGAAAAACCTTGGTGTCTATACACGAGAACGTCTTTTTTACTATGGCTTCAACTACTTCTGAAGCCACACAATTGATTAACTATATTGAAGTTACTTCAGTTGACAGAGGAAGATAAGTTACATGTTTCTGCAATCAAGCACATAAAAATGATATAATGCTTTTTAAAGTTTTCTAATATAAAAATAATTAAAATCAACAACCAAAAGCAGGGACTGTCTGCTAGCTCCGGATCGGCCACGGCACTGAACGTTTCGAAAACGATCGATACGTCACCGATACTTATATTATACAACATTGGTTTTCTTGGTGCATGCCCTTTTTTGACGCTCATTTTTGTTATTTTTAGTTCATGTAAAAACCATGGCGCCCTTCCATTACTTGCAGCAAGAAGAGTCTCTGCGCTGGTTCGGTCACATGGAGAAGGGCACACACCCCAATGACTGAATTCTATCTTTATACTCACATACTTTAATTTTTAAGCCAACACACCTAGCCAATTTTGGAGCCTTATGGGGATCTAATTGTTCTCTTACTGCTACTGCACATGCAAGGGACAAGCTGAAGGCCAGTGGGGCACATTTTTATATAATTCGAACTCCAAAGCCACGCGTCATCACATAATTTTGATATAATGAACTTACCATGATCATGAGTAAAATGTACGACAGGCAGGTTTAAAGAAACAATTGCATGTCAAAGGAAGTCAAAAAGTCTAAATGGTGTCGTTTTTAGAATAAACTAGTAGCTAGGAGCCTGCCTAATCCCAGCTTGCTCAGTTGGAAAAAACTTAAAATGATTTAATTTATTGAATCCAGCTCTTAGTGATATTAATCTCAAATATGAGGCTCATGTTTCTTGGTTTTAAGTAAGAACCGTGCGTCTTGTTGCCAACTACCAAATCGTAGTTTTATTATTGTTCCATCACTGTATGATAAAGCACCTGTCACAAGAAAAACATTTAGCGTCTTCCATCGTATCATGATCTAACCTTTGACTTCTTTTTCAGCAGCTGTAAAAAGAACGACTGTATAAGGACAAGGGAATATGTATTTATATAAAAAAGATTTCTCCTAAATTTCTCAGAAAATTGAGAAGGAAAAAAAAGAGTAAAAAATCATGTTACTTCTGCTTGGTGAATTGGATAATTTTTTATGGCAGTATCTGCTTTTTCTACAGGAGAACAAGGCAATTCAATGTCAGCACATTCAATAAGGATCCTTTCCATAGGACAATGTTCTGTTACGTCCATCACTGACCCTTTGAAAATTCATGACACCCTTCCCTTCCAACTCTCTGAGCTGAGCTCTGAACCACCAATTTGGGGCCATGATCATGATCTGTCCATTTTACTCCCTCAATTGGCTCAGTGACTTTTCAGTATGAACTGAACCCACAATCATGCATAGAGAGACTCTGCAAAAGCCTACAACCTCATCCTATACTAACTTTATCCTCGATCCCCATGATCGATTTCCCTCTGTTGAATCCCATTTTAACCGTGCTCTGGTCCACAAACTTTTATCAAACATTCAGGATACCACCCATCGTATTCGCTTATCAGGATCAAAGTTGACCTCCATTAAAGAAGAAAAGAAAGCTCAGGACCACGCTGCAGCTTTTCATAGGACACGGTTGTTCTCCTACCCTTGAAACTGCAAGAGGAAAAAGAACAGCAGAGAAAGCAAAAATCGACATTGACGGAGTATGCGTGTCGCTTGCCTCTATTAAAAGAAGGTGGACCATCTCTCTCTCCCTTCCCCTTTCTCTCTCTCTCTCTCTCTCTCTCTAGAATGATAAGCTTCTCATTAATTCATTATTTGTCCTATCTCCTGTCTAATTACAGACAAAAGGCATCCGCTTGTTGATCATCTTCTACTTTCATTTTGTATAGGGAGAGAGAGTAGAAAAAGTGGGAGTGATGGGGCAATACCAGCCAAATACAGAGCAACCTTCTATTCCTCATCGTTATCGGAAAGCAGCGCCGCCGAAGGCGATTCCGTCCGGTGCTTGATCCTTTGTCGACAGCTTATGTATGTGTACCTTCCTGCTTGTTTGATAGCGCAAAGCTGGCCGCATTTCTAGACAGATGAGGCCTGGACCGTTCACACTTGTGGATAAAAAGGGTTCTCCCTTAGTTCGACAGAGAGGTGTCCATTAGCGTTGAAATCGTTCAGAGTCCCCTGCATTCGCATGGTTGGTTCGTTAGTGGTGATGGTGTGAAAAGCAAATTGCAGAACAAGGTAACTCTTGATCCCTTTTCTCTTCTATTCAATGTGTAGTCGATACTGATCTCTCTCACTTTCTCTCCCCGAGTTCTTGGTTTTCATCTCTGTTACATATGCCAGAGTACGCCATTACTACACACAGCCTAATCTTCTCTGAAGAAGAGAGAGAGAGAGAGAGAGAGAGAGAGATCAGGTTGATAACAGTAGATGATAGACTAAAACTAATCTATTTTCTTCTCCACCGACTCGGAGCACTTTCCTATCTGTTCCACTCGGTCCCTATGAAATTCTGAATTCTACAGAGTCTACCGGAAGTTTCCCACTGCCATTCTAAATTAAACTTTCATTCATTAATTTTGACAGCCTTGATATGTATTAAAAAAAGACTCTTTTCGAACCCCAATCCTTGACACTTTGCAGGAGCTCTTATAAAATCACACGTTCTTAGTTTCAGAAAGTTTTCGATCTCATGATTCAACCAAGAATAGGAGTTTCGTTCACATATTTTCATTAATAAACTATGATACCAATTATCAGATCACCTTTCTAGCTTTCTATTTAATTTCTATTTAATTATCAGACCTTCCTTCATGAATGAGTTCTGAAATGCCACAAAGAATCCAGGTTGTCTCTCTTGCGTCTTTTCCATCCATTTTAATATTCATGGACCAAGTAAAACAAACAACAACAGCGATGATAAAATATACTAGGAGGATCAGTAATAAATGATTACTTGGTAGCTTCGAGTATTTTATACGCCGGCCGTCTGCTGAATCTTTCTGTTGCCATCTTCAGTGTTCAGTAAAAGTAAAAAAGTGTGGACCCACGTGAAGGACTAAGAGCCTAATCCTGGAGGTGTACCTTACCTTCATCAATACATTCAGTGAGCTTCTAATAATGTGAGGGATAAAAAGTAAGCTTAGAGACTTGGGGAGTGGTGAAAGAGTGGTTTTGACTTGTGATTCTGCAAAGAATTCTCACACAGGTAATTTTCACTTCTCCCATCACATTGATTACCGTCCTGCTCTCAGCCTTCGAGCCATTGGTTATTAATGGGAAGTTGGGGAAGTTAAAAGCCAATTACGTCCTGCTCTGAAAATGGAGTTAAAACTTTGAAGGTGACAGAAAACTATGCAGAGGGGAAGGTCTGTCACACCTTTCAGTAGCAGGGTTTGTCAGTGTATACGAATAAAGCAGTTGTGAGGGTGTGTTTGTTTCACCGAAGACCTCCAATCCTAGATCTCCGGTGATATGAGATTAGGAACTCAGATTCAAGGATTTAAGGTTGGACATTTCCCTTCTTTCTCCGGTATTTTGCATGTAATGTGAATTTAAGACACATACTATTATAATATTTAGTTTGTTTAAACTGAGGTTAAAATGCACACCTTTTAATGCAGCCCTCAAGCTCAAAAACTATGGTCACTGTCTTCTTCTTATTTAATTAACCCACCAGTTTACAGATCCAGTATCTCTGCTTACAGATTCAATATCTCTGCTTGATTTTGGTTAACATTTCTGTGCCGACATTATGTTTCAAATCGAATGTATCTTTTTGCTACTTGTGTTCAGCAGTTTGTGTTATTTGAAAAATACGTGTGCACCTGACTTAGTTTTCACTCGTATTGTGATATTAAAAATGTTTAGTAACGTATTTAGTTAATCTTCAGAAGTAATTGTTTTAAGCCATCTATAAAATAAAAGAGAATGAGGAATGAGGGTCATCGGACAATGTACGGGTTGTTTTTTTACTACACGAAGCAAGAAAGCGCACTGGACACTTAAGTGCAGTAAACAGGCAGATTCGCATGTGCTCTTTAATGCATTAAACTTGCGCATCCGACATTGCTTGTACATGTAGGTAACATCAGGCCTACAGGCCCTACACTGTACACAGTTGGTGGCTATATCAGTTATTTCTGAAATATTTAATTGTATAATTATTACTTAAACATTATGACCAACTTATATATATATATATATATATATAGGTTAGGATGCTCTAGCCTCTCATATATGCAGCCCGATGTACTTTGAATTGTGTGTGTGAAAGACATTTCAACTCATATTCTCTTGTCATTCGATCAAATTCATATCCAGTAATATATATGAAATGCGTCCATCTCTCAAACATGCAGCTCAATAATGCATCGGGCTGACTATCACAGACATTGATGCCTTGTACATGTATTCTTTCTATACACTTACATATATACCTGTTTTTAAAGCATCAGGTTTTATTGGGAGAGTAAGATGGGAAACGCAACAAGTTGGAGTTTGGAGGGAGGGGGAGGAGGGGACATAAATAGAAATATGGAGGACAATCCAAAAGGGGTAGTCATCATTCCTTTTGGTTCAGAAAACCAAAAAATTATTCCAAAGGTCTCAAGGAAAATGAGAAAACAAATCATTGATAATTCCATCCACCCAAATTGAATTCTTTCTTATTAAAGAATCTCTTTTTAGTTGTTCTAAAGCAATTATGAGATTTTCTGAAAGAAATGCATAGTCATGCTTCTGTTGGCAACATGCTATTGGGTGATGGTCTTACTTATAAGGTCAAATCAATACGTATTAAGAAGAAAGATTTGATTATTTTCTAGTTAATAAATACTCTTTCATTTATAATTTTTTCATTTCATGCTTTCATTGGAAATTAAATGGGATTCAAAATTATTTGAATTTTTAAACAAGTCGATTGTGAAACCCTTATGTAGAATATCGAATATTTGTTTTGTCTTCTACGCAAAAAATGTTCAATCCTCATAAGATCTTCTTGACTTTTACTCAAGACCCAACAATGTATGCATATTACACCTTTTGAGACATGGTACCTTATCAGATTTTTCATGTGTAATACATGTTTCTTCTAGTTCTCCAAATAAAGCCCTTCGCATCGCAATAATTTATTGGCTTGACCCTTTATAAGTAGGGATAAAACGAAATGATCATAATAAAAGTGTTTGCTGTCTTCTTTTGATTCAACACACTTAACCATATGCTAGGAACCAGATTTGAACTGGTGGCACAAGGATTTTCAGTCCTCTGGAACTATCCCAACCATCCTCTATACATTATCCTTTTGGTGGACATGGATTTGTGTCAATTCATTTAATCCCAAGTTTCTCTATGAAGAGCTGATCTAATGAAGATACCAAGAACATGCCAAAGTTTCTCCTTTTTCCTTGCCTTGAACCAGCTACTTTGAGGCTTAGGTAGGAAGGGAGCAGGACATCTATCAACTAGAATATTGCATGTTAGTCGTTTGCAATTCAAAGAAATAGTGAATATAGGAATGAAATTGATGGTTGAACTTTAATGACATGTTAGTCCGACCAACTATGCTACACTCCTTAGACAATGAAGGTGGTAACGAGTAGTGGCTTGGATCACTTGCTTTGAGCTTAGATTAAATTGTCTGACGTTCGTTTCAAGCGAGGCATTATGCAGCTTTGACTATAGCGTCAAAACTTCAACGAAAGAGAGAGAGAGAGAGAGAGAGAGAGAAATGCTTTCTAACACTTAATGTTACCTACCGACACTGCAAAGAAACCACAAATAATTTCCCTATCATTTAAGGTTTACGGTAAAGTAGGAAAAGACAGGGCAGCCAGCTACGGTTTGGTAGTGAAGTACAAGCATCGAATAATGTTCTCAAGACTCGAGATTTTTGTCATTGACTTTGGACTTTGAATCTGGAGACTTGTTAATATTTGGAGACAGTGAGCTTGACCGAAACGAAATCTTTTCTTGGTTCCTACCATATTTAATGCGCACTACTTACTACCTTGGTCTAGTTAAAAGTCATGGTAAATAAAAAACCAGAAACTGATGGATCGCCCCTTATCAATGCATTGACAATTTTGACCGTCCATTGTTCTCCACTATACGGTGTTGGTACACTGTAGTGTCTGGACGTTGGTGAAAGTGGCTTTCACTGAAGGCCTTTTCCCAATGCATATGTGAATCCACTTTTTTTTTCTTTTTTAGTGGAAGATGACTACCCTATCA
Organism: Nymphaea colorata; assembly: GCF_008831285.2. Classification (NCBI taxonomy): domain Eukaryota; kingdom Viridiplantae; phylum Streptophyta; class Magnoliopsida; order Nymphaeales; family Nymphaeaceae; genus Nymphaea; species Nymphaea colorata. The sequence continues at coordinate 11,116,578 of NC_045142.1, forward strand.
TTTTTCTTCAAGCCCCGCACAGCGTGGCTTGGATCATAGGGGAAGGGGAAAGGGGTATTCTGCTGTGTTTGTGAGTGGTGGATCACAATCTCCTCTCTCACTGGAAACAGGATGAATGGATGCAGAATCTCAAAGATGAAAATCTGACCTATGAAATGTTATTCTATAAGGATTTTTAAAAAATTATCAGCCTTACCGTTTTCTTTACACAAAATCTGAGATTGATAATGAAGATCATTGAGCTTTTATTGGCAATTCGACAAAAAGAATTTGATGGATGTAGTGTACATGATTCATTTGATAGATGGCATCCTTTTAAAATGATTATTTGAATAAGTGAGAAGGAAATATCAATGGCATGAACAATTCGCTAGTTCGTGGTATATGAAAGCTCGATGGACAAAAACATCAATTGAAAAGATCCAAAGCATGCTTTTATAGCAAGATAAGGATGCTGTATATTATGTCAATTTTCTTTCTTCTATTGGAAAACATGTAGCTGTAACACTCTCATATACCAAACTTTGATATCGATCATATGGGTCCGTTCCAAGTAAACCAAACCATGGAAATTAAATTGTAAAGAAGCTAAGCTCTTTTTGCAAAAGTCCAAAATACCATTCAAAAGAGAAAAAAGAAAGAAACAAATGAGTTTCCTTAAACAAAACCTCTTTTGACCTTTATGGAGAGTATTTGGGAATTTTGAAAAGACAACTTGGCTTTCATATTGACTTAATCTTCACCATTTGTTCTTATGAGAATCGACATCCTAAATGATTCCCATCAAGTCTTATATATGAGGGCATGGTAGCTATTTGTTTATATATACTTGGTAGGTGCTAAACACTTAATCAATAGATAAAGACCAACATTAGTTCTTGATTTTTTCAAATAAATGATTGAAAGAAAAAAAAGAAAAATGTGATAGGATATTTTCATCTTTTAGTATTAATTCACAACTTTTTTTCATTTTTTTCTTCTCAACTATATGGAAAAGGAAAAGATCAAAGCCTGATATTATTTCTTATCTATCTACCGTCTAAGTATCTAGCATCCACCTTCCACCACTCTCTCTTATATATACTACTTCCTTCTCTTTTATATCCAGCTGTTGCTTAGATCACGATGAAGTTCGAAAGTTTAGGTAAAAATCCAGTGAACGTGGCATTAACACGAACCTTAACAGAAGGGCGAATTCGGAAGCTTTCGGTAACAATAAGATCACATAAGAATCAAACAAACATTTTCCGCTTTTTGCTTTCCTGTCCCTTACGTCATCACCACTGCTAACATGTTTTCCCTCGTGACTCCTTTCCTGCTCTGAAGCACGAACGCCTGCGCCGCTTCACGCTTGCCTACTTTGCTGAAAAGAAGAGCTCTCCTTGTCCCTGTAGTTGAGGCAGGAGGCCTCCCATCGTTGCCGTCTCCTGACTCTCCTCCCATCATCAATGGAGAAGAAGACGGCAGTGATCCTCGCTGTGGAGTTCTTCTGCCTCCTCCTTCCTTGCTTTCATGGTGGCCTTGTTGGCGCAGTCGGGACAGATGACAAGATGGAAGAGTGGGGATATGTTGAAGTTCGACCAAGTAAGTTATTTCCCGCAATTTTTTACTTAAGTTTCTTCGATGAGTTCATTACACAGAGTTCGATATCAGAAAGGAAAGGAGGAAGTAAAATTTTCTTGATGGGATAACTTATTTGATGGTGATCTGTCATCGTCTGTGTGTTCAGAGGCTCACATGTTCTGGTGGTTGTATCGTAGTCCGTACCGCGTGCAGAATTCAACTGCACCATGGCCCATTGTTCTCTGGCTCCAAGGTGGACCGGTAAGACCAGAAAAGTGATTTCAAGTTCATAAATGCGTGCATGCACACGCACGCACACACACACACACAAAAGGGCATGTGCTTGATGTACACGCACACAAACAGATGTGCTTGCGTATATGTGCACGCAGAAAACTGCACGCACGCAAACACATTGCACATATGTGCAGATAGACACGCACAAACGCGGTTCTCTTGTCATCTTGATCTTTTGAGCGAATGATAAATTAATTTGGTGCAGACCTGTGGCCTTTAATATTTAGAGGCATGTCCGGTTGCACGTGAAGGGCTGGCTGGAAAGCTTCACAGAAGTTTCACATGGATAACTTATCTATATTTCACGGTGGAAACAGTCTCATCCTTTTGAGGGGCAAAATTTCCCTTCTTTTAGTGTGAATTGGTGCAAAGAAGTGTTTATAGGATGAAAATTTCGTTTTATACTTGATTGAGGGGATAAGTTATCTTCAAATTCTTCAGACCTGTCGTCCAAGATCTTGGACCAAAATATATCATCCAAAAACTTGGTTACCAAAATGGGGAAATCTGCATAGCCGCATGCATGACGCACAATTTTAATAATCGGCCTCACATTTGGAAAAGAAGCAAACATGCATAAATTTTATCTTGGGAGTTCACATTAACTGATGTATGCGTACAGTATGATCTTTAGTTTTGGTTTAATTGCACCAAGGAATGGCGTGGATCACTGAATAAAAATCACTCGACGAATTTTCCTTGTATGGAATCATTGTATGCATTTCTTTCAATTCTGTGACATTTTCAAATATGGAATATTGAAAAATCTTTCACATTGAAAGTTAACAAAGTTCATGTCAAAATTAATGCAAGCAAAGGCAGTACACCATCAGATGAAATACCAAAGGGATATATTGTCTTCTACATCAATTTCTGTGAGTTGAGATACACGTTATGTATGCATGCACATATACATATTCATGCTATCAACTGTGACAATACGTATTCTCTTCATTATCTTTTGGATGTACAAATATATAGGGATCGTCTGGGGTTGGCCTTGGCAATTTCAAAGAGATTGGACCTTTGGATACAAATTTAAAGCCACGGAACTCCACATGGCTCAGAAAAGCTGATCTCCTGTTTGTGGTAATTGATCTGCTTTATTTGTTTTCCCTGGTTTTTGAGACACAGCAGCCTCCGATTTACAATGAAAGTTATGAAACTGTAGGATAGCCCAGTTGGTACTGGTTATAGTTTTGTTGAAGAGCAGGACTTGGCCGTGAAGACTGATGAAGAAGCTGCCACTGACTTAACCACATTGCTCATCAAACTGTTCAATAATAATGAATCTCTTCAAAGCAGCCCACTATATGTGGTTGCTGAATCATATGGTGGGAAACATGCTGCCACACTGGGTTTGGCTGTATATGATGCCATTCAAGCTGGGAAGCTTAAAATGAAACTTGGAGGTACTAGAATGGTCTCTCTGTTGCTGTCATGTTCTTTTTAGCAACTATGATGGACATCTTGGCTGAATTGAGAGCTTATAATGTCCTGCTCTTTGAACTTCAGTACTGTAGAATCGTAGATTGGTATCTCCACGATTAGTCATATGTACACAATTCAGTAAATTCGTTGATGCACCAAGATCTGAGAACTGCATGTTTTCATGTTTGTTTGCTTGTTTGCTAGGAGTGTCACTTGGAGACTCATGGATATCCCCTGAAGATTTTGTGGTTAGTAATGTGCACAGCTAAATCAGCAGAAACAAGTTCAGCACGTGTAAATTTACAGAGAAAGTGTTCTAACTCTGGCGTCTTTTGTAGCTCTCATGGGGACCTTTACTGAAGGACGTCTCCAGATTGGACCTAAAAACAGCAGAGGAGGCCATCAGGTTTGAACTTATATTATTAGTTTTTTTTGTTCTGCAAATTTTCTGTAACTCTTTTGTTTCTGTTCATAGATAAGAAGAAATGGTTTTTCCTCATTTGAGAACATTTTTTTAATCTTTACAACAACAGCGGAATTGGAGATTGTCAATGGGAATAACTTATGAAACCAATCATGTTTTTCAAAAATATTTGGCAGATTATTTTGAACTGGATCCACTCACACTGGTTTAATATGTCTGTCTAAAAGGCTATTCGAAGAAACAATTAGAAAATGAAAAGATGCAGAACAAGAGAGGGATAACAATGAAGTAAAAGTTGAGTTAAAGGGTCCAATCGAATCATAATACATGTATTTAATTGTTAAAAATGTAATAGTGAGCAAGTGCTGTACTTATCCTGAAAAAAATAAAATGGAACTAATTCAGACCAATTTAAAGATAATTGTTTGGGGTTCTGCTTAAACTGATGCTTATGACTTTCCTTTTGAGAAATGCAAGCTGTGCCATCTGTTCGCAGATAATGTGTTGCACTTAATCTCCTATTGCATATTTCATTGAAGGAGGGCTGCGGATATACAGGAAACACTTAGCAAAGGACAGTACATGGATGCAGTTTCTCTGTGGTCTGATTTAGAAAATTTTGTTGTTTCTGGCAGTAACAATGTGGTAAGCCATTACCTAGTGATCAAACTTCAGCAGTGTATTTGGCAAATAGTGCTTTTTTTAATATCATTTTTGCATCGTTCAATAATTTCCATAAATTCTGATAATATGCAGGACCTCTATAATTTTTTGCTTGATTTCGATAATGATCCTGTGACAGCAGCTACAACAGACACATTGACAACTGCATCCAGAGAGCGATACATGAGATACTTGGAAGAAAAACATGGGAGTCTTTCAGATTTCATGAACACAGTTGTTCGTAAAAAATTGGAAATTATCCCAGAAAATATCCAGTAAATAATTCTTCAAACACAGAATTGCTTTTCTTTGTCTTGATCTTGGTGATGATGAATTTTTATGTAAAATTTATTCTCGTGCAGGTGGGGAGGACAAGCTGACATTGTCTTCAATTCCTTGTCCGGGGATTTTATGAAACCAAGGATCAACGAGGTAACTAACAACCAAATCGAAGTTCCAGATTCTCTATCCCAGATATCATTAGTTTTCAGTTGAACTATAGTTTCAATTTATTATCTCTAGACGAGCATTTCATTACATGTAAAGTTTCTAAGCTCCTTGTTCATGTACAGGTGGACGAGTTGTTGACAAGAGGAGTTCAAGTCACTATATACAATGGCCAAGTAATTTTTGCCTTATGCTGTCAAAAACTGAAAATGTTGTAGAAATCACTTTCAATTGGAAAATCTTAGAAACCACTTTTTAGGTGCCTTAGCAACAAAGTCCACTGTGGTCTCATTTTTTTATATGATACATTATTATCATTTGCTGAAAATGCTGACATCCTGGGACAAATGTTTCATGATGACTTACATTTTCTGACTGATACTCAAAAGAGTTTCATGGTCTTGGTGGCCATAACAATTTAAATATCTTGGTCTCCCATTGCTTTCCTTTCGCTGTTAGAGTGTTTTATTGATTTCTGCTTCTGCAGCTTGATCTCATCTGTTCAACCAAGGGAACTGAAGCATGGGTTCAAAAGCTGAAGTAAATTTTTGTCCCCTTCTTTCCCTGATTTAGTATTATCATGTTCTAGTTCATGGTAAATCTGTTTTCAGGTTGCTAGAAGTTGAAGCAAAGTTCTTTTTCCTTGCTTCTCAGGTTTAGTATTATCATGTACCAGTTTATATATATTAAATCTACTATTCGGTTGCTAGGTGGAAGGGGCTGAATGATTTCAACAGTAGTAACAGGACCGCTCTTTACTGTGACCAAGGAGATCCAACAAAGGGATTTTACAAGTCTAATCAAAATTTACATTTTTACTGGATCCTGGGTGCAGGACACTTTGTAAGAACACCTTCACTCTTGTTCCAATACCATTTTCTAATGTATCTGCTGCTCATATGGTTTAGTTTTTCTAATCTCGAATTTTCATAAGTATTATTTTTCATTATGCTATCAGTTTGGTGAGGCTGTACTCATTTCACATGGATCTTTTCAGGTACCCCTTGATCAGCCCTGCATAGCACTGAAGATGATTGGGGACATCACTCATTCTCCTGCTTCATGAAGTATATCAGACACCATACGCAAGCAATTATTGATTTAATAGAGGCATTGAATTTGGTAGAAAAGAAGAGGTTCTGAATCAGTAAACAGACTAGATATATGAAAGAAGCGGCTGGCTTGAAAGGGAAAAGTTCCGTCAAGTTGAAGGCTGAAATAAAACATCATGTTGGTGAAATGATATTAGATCCTGATTCTTCTAAAGGAATAGAATAAGTTACAAAATTGTGAGTTAGTTGCAATTCTTAAACATTTTTTGTGTTTTTAGTTGGAAAAGCATCAGAAAGAGATTGGTATTTAAGCTTTTGATCGTCATACCACTGAAATCTCTTCTCTCGTCATACCACTGAAATCTCTTCTCATCAAAGAGATGGCAGACACTGCTCGAACTGTGAGATTGGAATGGTTTCATATCTGAATATGCTGCAGGCAAAAATACACTAGGAAAATGTCCACTTTCTCATTCAGTTATAGTTTTCCTGACAGTGCATAAAGAATGGACCAAAAAGCCAATATTTAGTCGAAATATCAACTTTATATAATTCTATCAAGCACATGATACGGGCTGTTACCTATAAGTACTCTATACAAGGGTGAGATTTATGGAAATTGAATCATTATTGAACAAAAGCACCAAGTTAAATCTGTGCCCATATCTGACTAAGTTTGAATACATGCATGAGAGAAGTGATTTGGGCTGGCGACCTTTCAAGTCTAGGAGCATTTATAATAGAGGCATGTACCCCTTTATGAATATCATCGACTACGAATATAGGTATTGTTTTTACACATAAGCTCATTGGCGTTGGAGCAAAGGTGACAAGCAAGAACCCAAACTTAGTGCTGAACCAAGATAGTATGTGCTGTAGAAGCATCTTTGAATTAATTTGAAAACCTTTAACGTGAAGGGACTCGAGAGCCTGATGCCTAAAAGGTGTTTGACAAAAAGAACATCATGTCCTTGGAACACATGTTCCTACAACACATCCAAAGGTGTTTGATAAAAAGAACATCATGTCCTTGGAACACGTGTTCCTACAAAACACGGTTAAAAAACATGATTTTCTTATTTCAAGAGCTAGTGTAAATGTAGATGTAACTTTTAAATTTAGCAATTTCAATGTTAGGCATAATCGTACGTACCCTTTTTTTTTTTAAACAAGTGTTCTTAAACATGTTTTTCAATAGTACTGTGTTCTTACCAAGTGGCCACCAAGAAGCCACAATTTTACTTATGGCACCGCAAATGTTGCTTCTGCGGAATGCACGAATCAGGTTATCTGCCCTACTGATGCAAGAAATTTTCGTGTCACAGTATGGTTAATGACAAAAACACTCCTGGTTAATAAACAAAAAACTTTTTGTAGGGACACCAAAAAAGTTAAAAGACTAAAAAGGACATGTCAGAAATTTTGCATAGCTAGGACGACTATGGTTTACCAAAATCTTAGGGGACCACGAAAGGTTTGTTCATGGCTTTATCGGATCATTGGTTTGAGGAGACGCTTATACCTAGAGATGTCAAGGGATCAAATTTATATCAAACGAACTGCTTTTAATAAGTCGGATGTGGACAAAAAAAGTTTAACATCCAATAAGAAGTTATAATGATTTATTTTTAAGAAATGATATTCAACTTGGATTCACATTCAGATTTGGTCTTAAAGCATGCGGTCGGAAAACAAGCATGCCAGCTAAATGTTTTCCTATGTTTGATATTCTATAGCAAAATATTGGGCTGGGCGATGGGGCTGTCGAGAGCATAGGCTGACAGCGAATCCTTCGTAAAAAGGTTTGAAGGTCTTATAATTTGTTTTCACATCTCTTTATTCTTTTTTTGTAGTTCTTACATGGCCCCCACTCCTTCCTCTTCATTGTTACAACGAATAAAAACCAATATTTATACATATGAAAATATACTTTATGCAAAAAATGAAATTGTCAAAATTAGGTTGAGTGACTGAGTTGACCTAATGAATCCCGAGTCAATGGGTTCATCTTTCCAGATGGAAACAATCAGAGTGCAGGCCATATTATGACTCAGTCAAGCCAATCCTCCACAAGAATCACAGTAGCCATCCAGATTTTGCATTCTTGGACCATATATCAGATATTACATTTATAATTTTTCTTTTTTTGGGTTAGGGCGCTTTTCATTCCTTTTTATAGCTTATTCAAAGCTCCTTTATCTCCTTTCTTTATTTTGAATATAGGATCAAGTAATAAACAAGAAGGAGCTTGAGCATTTTTTAGTCCTACATTAAAAGACTGATATATTACACATATGTATAATAATGTATATGCATATGTAAAATACAAGTTTCCGTAATATATTTACTACAATTATATATATATATATATATTTATATATATATATATATATATATATATATCTTTTATATGTAATGTACTGAAAATTTGATATAACATGTGGTTTTCATATCATTCATAAGTACATTTATACATGCAATGTGCACACTTAGATAATGTCTATCGATGACTCGGTTGAACTGCCTTTGATGGCCAAAACTCGGACCATTCAGGCCTGTTCATCTCATCACTTGTTGTGGTCATGAAAATTGCTGTGTTTTTCCATTTTTTGGACCAGGTTGAGGACCAAGTACTCAGTCAGGTCAACTCGGTTGACATGGTTCGGTTTTTAAACATTGGAAACAAGGTAAGAGGGTGGCTGCGTGTGGGTTTAAATTGAAAGATGTTGATTGCAAGCAAATGAATCAACTGTTGAGTTAAACAGAAATAAAATAACTGTATTTATGACTCAGCCCAACCAAACAAAGAAGGTCCCTACACCCTTTATATGTGGATGGGAGAAAGACCTTGGGTTAGGACCCAAGCAAAGCAACTTGGACACAGCTCGATCCAAATACATACAGATCAAAGTTCAAATACAAATAAGTATCCAAAATAAAGTATACCAAAACTACAAGCCAAGACACGGTTCAAGCTAGCGAAGGAATATAAGCACACCGTCGTTGCCCCTTCGTTAACCTTGAGGATCTATGTAGAGGTGCTCCATCTCAACTATGCTATAAATCTATAGTGGATCAACTGTTGGGGCACATAACATGCATTGGAGCATGTGGGACTCGAGTCATGGAACCAGAACCAAGCACATGTGGATCTGGTCCTGCTCTGCATCATTCGCCCCTCATTGGAGAGAAGGTGTCTCCCACGAATCATTGTCACTAGAGTAGGGGAACATACCAAAGATGTTGAAAAGTGGTGAAATGTGTCAATCCTCAGAAAGCTCAAGTAGGTAAGCATTCATCCATAAACGACAAAGGATCTAATAGCTTATTGTAGGTTCCAACAGAACATCGTTCATGACTAAGGTAGACTAAGACAAGTTGATCAACTTCAGAATTAACATTTTGGCGACCTTGATCAACATAGAAATTGTAGGTTTCGTAACTCTCTTGGAGCTTTTGTTTAGCTTGACTATGAATGTTGCACATATATTCAATAGCATCATGTTGTAGGTGCATGATCTCCAATACTAGGGGCAGGTCAACAACATGATTTTTGGATTGACCATATATCACGTGGAAAAGAGTCCTAGTGGATTAGTTGACTGAATCCTTGCAGGCAAATTCAGTTTGAGTTAGCAAAAAGTCTCCAATTTTGGTATTCTCCCCTACGAGACACTGAAGTAGGTTTCTTAAAGTTCTACTTCTATTTGACCATCGGTCTATGGGTGGTAATTGCCACTAAATTGAAGTTTAGGCTTTAGCAAAGGCTATGGAGAATGCCAAAAGTGACTCAAAAACCTCGTATCTCAATCTGATGTGATTGAAAGAGGAAGTTTATGAAATCCTGCAACATATCTAAAAAATAGTAAGATGCAACTAATGACACATCTGTTGTCTGCTTGCAAGAACAAAAATTGCCATTTAGAAAATCGACCCAAAACCACCATTACATAGTCCACTTCATAAACTGTTTTAGGAAGTCCAACAATAAAGTCCACAAGCAACATGATCCCATGATCAATAATGGGCAAAAGAGTATATAGCCTACTGTTTTGACTATGCCCTTTCACAATTTGGTACGACAACATTGGGCAAACTTGACAACGTCTCTCCTCATCATGGGCCACTAATAACAATCTTCCAATAAAGAACATGCTTTAATCTGACCAAAATGTCCTGACATTCCACCATCATGAAGTTCTCAAACAAGCTGTATTTGCAATGAGAATTGAGGAATACACAACTTATTCTAATGAAAGAGGTAGCCATTATAGATGAAAAATGGAAGTTCAGTTGCAATGGTGTGGCTGAACACTCGACCCAGATTTGACTGAAATCTAGATCAGAATGAAACATGTTTTTGCAGCTTTCGAATTCTACTACTTCCACAAACATGGCATTAAGAGATTGTTCATCCTACTAAGGATATTTGTCCACATATCTTGTAGAGTATAACACTTACAAAGGCTACAAAAGATTGAAGTATGAAACTAAAAACTTAAAGAACTGCATTTCTGATTCAATCAACTAAACAAAAGGAGGTCCCCATGCCGTTTATATATCGATGGGAGAGGAATCTTGGGTTAGGACCCAAGCAAAGCAACTTAGATCAGACTAGATCCAAATACGTATGAATCAAAGTTGAAATACAAATAAGAATCCAAAACAAAATAATCCAAAACTACAAGCCAAAATGCAGTTCAAGCTGGTGAAGGACTATAAGCATGCCATTGTTGCTCCTTCATTAGCCTTTAGGATCTACGCAGAGGTGAGCCATGTCGAATGTGCTCTAAATCTATAGTAGATTCAACTGTTAGGACTTCATAACCTGCACCCTAGAGCTTTGATTTGGAACTCCAGTCGTGGAACCAGAACCAGTCACATAGTAGATCCGGTCCAGGTTGGCATCAAATGCTTTATACATTTCTGCATAATTTCTGAGTTTGAAGAGGAAGGCCCTTATGTCCTTATGAAAAGGGTGCTTGTGGGCCATCAGTTGGCTGAAGCATTGGGCATATGGGTGGTCTCTAATCAGCATAGCATGGCTTGGTTGATTACAGGCAAAGCTGGAAGGGAGAGGCAACAGAAGAAGCCTCTCTGTCCTTGTAGATAGATCTGGTAATGGTAACAAGTTAACGATTTACAGGAGAGATCCTTCCATGGAGGTAGCATTTGTGCTCCTCACAGAGTGATCTGTGGTTTTTACCTTTGCTTCTTTTATGTTTCGGCAATCATTATTCGGTAATGGGCTGGAACCAAACCTCTTTTACAGTCCTTGGGCTTGCTTTGCCTTTTTTCGCACTTGTCTAGATGGGGTATGAATCTGATAGGGCCCAGTTCGCACACCTGTCAACCTTCTTTTTTTCTCTCTCCTACCTCTCAATCTATCGTTTTCCTCTCTCTCTCTCTCTCTCTCTCACACACACACACACACACACATGTTCTACACCCACCACCGGCACATGAGGGCAGTAGGTTCTTACTGCTCATATAAGTTAATATTGTGACTTATCTCTCCTTTTTTTTCATTTTGTAAGCTGGTAATGGCCAATATGTCTATTTAAACTCTTAAACTTGCACTTTTTGTGCATGATTTGTGATTGAATATTGTAGCTCGTAGTGCTTCTTTTAGCCAATAAGTTGTACTGTCTTCCTTCAATTTCTTTGTATCCCTAATTTTTTATGATGGCCGAGCAGTCCACTCAGCTATTTCTAAATCTTCGATGGGCATCCTACCTCATAGATTCTCCCTATTCGAAGAAGCTTCACATTTGAAATTAGCAGCTCATGCCTAGCACTCACGCTCCATTTTGCCGCCTTTTACGCTATCATAGTATGCATACATTCAATGACTTCAGGCTTCCTCACCCTTGTCTTTTCTAGTAGCACTATCACAACAGGAGACATTGTGGAATCCCCACTCAGTCAGGTCTATCAGCCTTGACCTTGTTCTTGAGCTACTATTGACCCCTACTCAACATACACATGCTACAACGACAAAGAGATCTAGAGGGAGCTATTCACTTTTACAATCCTAAATGCTAAGCTTTTGCTACGGATTCCATGCCATAGCTATAGCTATAGCCCTTCTTGACATGTCAGTCACACTTGGCATCACTGAGAGTCTATCCTTGTGCTGCTGTGCATGTGAGTATTGAAGCCGCACTCATGTGTGTTGGGTGCCTTGTTTCAGCCTTACACACTCTACTATCCTGGAGCATGCCAGCGTTGGCACATCTGGATATGTCGAATGCCTAGTGTTGAAGCCTCATTTGGGTTATCTTCCTTGCCATTCCTCTAGCAACATAATTGTGCTACCCTAGCATTCTTCGGCATCCTACACACATTGAAAAACTTCAGTTTTGTAAATATGTGGGACAAGTTCTAGATGTAGACTAGTCAATAGATTAACCTATGGAGTCCCAAGAGTGAGATCAATCCTCACACCTGGTAAATTTATGAAATCCTTTGTTCTTTAGTGTGCATGTCATTGTTGCTTCTTCTTCCTATGGAGCAGTCAACTAGAATCGGTCATGGAGTCCCAAGAACTTGTACAGTTCATTGACGGGATGTTTCCCCCTCCTCTAGAGACTATTGTGAAGGACAGCAAGAGTGAAGCTAATACAGATTTTGTTATCTGGAAGAGATCTGATCATCTGGCTTTAAGCTGGATCAAAGTCACTATTTCAGAACCTGTCCTGAGGCAAATCGTGTCTAGCAAATCGACACATGAAGTATGGAAAACACTGAAAAAGTCTTTCGGTTCTCAATCACAGTTGAGAATAATGTTGTTGAGAAAGGAACTACACTTCATTCAAAAAGGAAATATGGATATGCAAACCTATCTGGAACGAATCAAGTTCCTTGCAGGTACGTTAGTCGTGGTAGGACTAGACACAAATGACAGTGATCTTGTTCAGATAACAATGAACGGTTACCATTGAATATGAAAGCTTTATTACTCTCATTAGTGCTAACTCTTTAAATGCCTCAATTACATTTTCTGAGTTATTCCATCTCCTACTCACTCAAGAGAAGAGACTTACCACAGGCTGAAAATTAGGTTGCTTTTAATACATTTCGAGGACGTGGTAGAGGCTGAGCCAACTTCAGGGGTCGGAAGGAGGTCGATTCCAAGGATGATGAAGACAGGGATTTCTTCCTGTCCAGCCTCAACCACAACATGAAAATCCAAACAACAATGCAGGAAATGGAAATAACTCTCGAACAGTCATAACATGCCAATATTGTAGACGGAAGGGGCATTCGTCAAAGACATGTTATGATATGCCGCACGCATTTTCAACCATGAATTTGCAGGAGGCTATAAGTGAATATTGGTATCCCGACTCAAGAGCAACTAATCATATTGTCAACAATGATGAGATGATGCAAAACAAAACACCATATGATGGGCCGGACAATATCATGATTAGTAACGGTTCAAGTCTCTTTATTAAGCATACCGGCAATTTACTAGTTAACTCTACAGGGACTTCATTCCATCTCACTAATGTGCTGCATGTTCCTAAAATGGCTCATGATCTCTTATCAGTGGGAAAGTTTATGTCTTAAAATGACTGCATTTTTCAATTCTCACCACATGATTTTGTTATTAAGGACTGACAAATGGGCGAGGTTCTTCTTCAAGGACCAAAGATGCATAACAGGCTCTTCCCCATCATGGCGGTCCGATCAAACATTGATTCGTTTTCAACCAAGGGAGCAGTGTTTAGTTGTTGGTTTTCGGCAGGTGTCAATAAACTTTCAACGTCATTTGATCTATGGCATCAGCGGCTTGGTCATGCAAACAAGAAGATTGTTAGTTTTTTAAATTCTAGCCAATTCATTTCAATAAATTCTCCTATTGCGAAAGGAGTTTGTCAGTCTTGTCTTGTGGGAAAAGCGCATAAACAACCCTTTCTAATTTCTGATTTTCAAGCATAACGCCCTCTTGAAATGCTTCATATGGACGTATGGGGACTTGCCCTATTCTCTCTCGAGAGGGCTTCAGTTTTTTCTGCTCATTATTGACAACTATTCCATATTTTTATGGTTGTTTACTCTTAAAGCTAAGTTTAAAGTTGTTTTATGTTTCAAAAATTTCAAGACCTTGATTGAAAAGCAATTAAATGCTCACATATGTTTTGTTCAGTCTGACAATGGAAAAGAATTTGTGAACTCTCACTTAGCCTTATTTTGTGAAGCACATGGGATATTTCATTAGTTTTCTTCTCCCTACACTCACGAACAAAACGGTATAGTTGAACGAAAATATCGTCACGTTGTTGAAACGGGGTTAAGCATACTTTATGATGCTGGTTTATCATATAATTTCTGGGTTGATTCATTTCGAACTGCTGTTTGTATTATCAACTGATTACCAACGCTGAAATTGCAGTGAAAATCACTCTTTTATATGTTTTTTCAAAAGGATCTAGAATATGCACATTTTTAGGTTTTTGGAACCACATGTTATCCATTATTGACACCCTTGAATGATTCCAAATTTCAGCCAAAGACTATTCCATGCATTTTTCTGGGTTATGCTAGTCATCATAAGGGGTATCTATGCTATGACAAGAGTCATCGCCATATCCTTATATCTCAGCATGTTATTTTTTATGAAACTCATTCGAGCAAGTCCGATCAACATCCAGAGATTTCAGATGCTAGTTTATCTCATTGGCTGCGACACACGACCAGCGCTCCTATTGGTCATGCCACTCTAATATAGCCAACCTCACCCTCATCGTATACTGTTTTGCCACCACCAATGACTGGATCATTGTCATCTATTATGGTTTCTTCTCCTGAGCATATCAGCTTGCCCATCCATGAGACTGCTCAGACCACATCCATGGTGCCCACTGTGTGGGGCCCACCGTGGATCTTACTCCCACCATAACCTTGGAGTCCTCCTCACTGGTTGATCCTTCACTACCAATTTCGTCGGTCATAGCTACTGACGCCGCAGCCACTCAAGATGTTTTTCTTCCTCGTCCTCATGGCCATTCTCACCCCATGATCACTCGCTCCATGACTGGCTTGTTAAAACCCAAAGACTTTTCTACCATAACTGCGCAAGAAGAACCAGGGACCTTTAAAGAGGCTGCTCGTTCTGAGTGTTGGCGCCAAGCTATGCAGTTAGAGTTTTCCGCATTGCAAAAAAACAAAATGTGGCATTTTCTGCTGCCTCAACCTGATTTCAATATTATCAGTTCCAAATGGGTGTATAAAATCAAGTGTCACCCTGATGGCTCTATTGTACGACATAAGGCTAGACTTGTGGCCCAGGGTTTTCTTCAAACGGCTGGTATTGACTATTAAGAAACTTTTAGTCCCACCATTAAACCAACTACTTTTCGGGTGCTTCTCTCTTTAGCTATTCATTTTGGCTAGTCTTTACGTCAACTTGATTTTGATAATGCCTTTCTAAATGGGTATCTTACTGAAGATGTCTATATGGCTCAACCAGAGGCATTTCAAGATGACACCTTTCCTCATTATGTATGCAAGTTAGACAAAACACTATATGGGCTAAAGCAGGCTCCACGCGCATGGTATTATCGCTTCAGTTGCTTCCTTTATGATCTTGGATTTATTGCTTCTCAGTTTGATGCATCCTTGTTTATTTACTTCTGCGATAGTCATCACCTATATCTTATCGTCTATTTTGATGATCTGATCGTCACTGGATCTGCACTGTCCCTTATTTCTCATGTTATTAAACAGCTTGGTTCCGCCTTTTCGGTAAAGGATCTTGGTCCCCTAACCTATTTTCTAGGCATTGAAGTCCAGCGACGACCCGAGGAGATATATCTGAGCTAACACCATTACATTACTAGCATTCTTCACAAGGCTCAAATGGATAGTGTCAAACCCACAAACTCCCCCATGGTAATCACTAAACATCTTCCAGCCACTGATGATTCTTTTTGGTATCCCACGTTGTATAGAAGTGTGATAGGTGCATTACAATATGTCACATTAACACATCCAGATATCGCATTTGCTGTAAATTGTGCTTGTCAATTCATGCACTCTCCAAAGACTGTTCATTGGACGATGGTTAAAAGAATACTTCGGTATTTAAAAGGAACTAGCCACTATGCTCTTCGCTTGACTCGATCCTCTTCATTGCAATTGAGTATCTTTGCCGATGCAGACTGGGCTGGCAGTCCAGAAGATCGAAAATCGACTGGTGGTTTTGTTGCTCTCCTAGGAAATAACATCCTCTCGTGGGCTTCTAGAAAACAAAGAACAGTCACTCGATCCGGCACTGAAGCCGAATACAAGTCCCTAGCTTGCGCTGCTACAGAAATACTATGGTTAAAATCTCTCCTAAAAGTGCTATAGGTTTCATTACAAGATGCACCAATTTTATGGTGTGATAATATCAAAGCCTTATACTTAGCATTAAATCATATGTCTCATGCTCGCACCAAGCATGTCAAAATTGATTTTCATTTCGTTAGAGATCATGTCAATAAGTGAGAGATTCAAGTGAATTTCATTTGAACTAATGAGCAATTAGTGGATGGGATGACGAAAGCTCTTGGAAGAATGGTGTTCCAAGATTTCAGAACCAATCTCAACATGGTGGAGCTGCCGTTCATATTGCGGGAGGCAGTTAAGGAAACAGTTTGAATTTTGACTTCTAAAAGTGATGAAATCTGCAAGAGATAAAAACGTATCTGTCTCTATTAATTTGGGATCTGATTTACGTTTTTATCTCTTGCCTTTTTCATTGTTGTAACCTCCTTTTCTCTTGTACTCTATAATTACCCTGTATCTTCTACAATGGCAATATACATGAGATTCTATTTTTGAGTTCTCTTTCTCTCTCTCATACTCTCCTGATTCTCACGATCTCTCACTCTCAGTTCCGTTGCCTACCTACCGCATACACCTCCCCATTATTCCTAGGAGCTTCCCCTCTATTCCTCAATTTCTACCTCCCTAGAGTTCATGTCGTGGTTTGGTTGAGCACCAAACTTGCACACTTACTCTTTTTCTTTACATAGCATGAATTACCCTATTCAAGAGTGATATCTAATTATTGTGAGGGTTCCTAAATAAATTATAAGGGTGTGGAATTAGTTTTGCTATAGTTTTTTGCTTTGGGGTCTATCCCAATGTTTGTTTGGTTGTTGTATTCACATGCAAGAATAGACTCAATCTGAAATCCATGGTCAAGTGAGTAAGGCGACATCAATTGGTACCAAAGACTCTAGACTGAGTAATTCAGAACCATGATGACTTGCTAGAAAGTTCATGTTAACCATGCAAGGGAGCAAGTAAGTACAGGCAAGAACACTAGTTTTCTAACCAAGATGGAGCATATGCAGCTTAAAATGGAGACCATGTCTGTAGAGATTATGGTGACCATCTTCAATAACTTGACTATGCATGTGTCCATAGAGATAGCTAATTAGTCAAGAATGCCATTGAATTACAGATTGACAAATTGATGACAATCTCTTCTTCTCAGAATTCAATTGTGGCATAGCTAGAAGTGGAAATAGTTCAAGGAAGTCTAGAATATGAGCCTTTTAAGAGATCTTTCATCCTCAGTCTTCCTTCTTTACATGCAGGGTATTAGACTATGCCACTTCCATGTGTGCCTCCTCCACCACCACCTCCATTAGGCACTACACAAAAAATGGTCACTCCCAAGGAAAAATCCTTGAAAAACAACTACTATGGCCAACTTTTCATAAATGCCGGCCAAAGTCATTGCACATATATGAACATGTCCATGTAGGTTCTCAAATTCAAATTTCATTGTTAATGACACAAATAATTTAATTATACATAAAAAATTTACCTTCCATTTCATTATTAACTGTACAAACTTTATACTTCAGGAAATGTTTTTCATGTTCTTGGCACGGAAAAAACAAACCTAGCTTATGTTATAGGTTGTTTAGCCTCAACATTTCAAACTTGGTGGCTGGAGACTCGACCTGGAGAGAATTACTGATGTTGAATGTCAAATGGTTGGCAAATAGCTAACATTTGAAAATTTCATTGCTAAAAAAACCATAAATTGTTACTGAAGCACCGTACACAATCACCATAACATAAGTAGTCACTAACAAATAATGACTTCTTTTTTGGCAACAAATTTTTTTATTATTATATATATATATATATATATATATATATATATATATATATATATATATATATATATATATATATATATATATATATATATATATATATATGAGGACATCAAACCAAAACCATCCATCTTTTTTATCGGATGGTTATGATTTGTTGTTTATTTATTTATCTATTTTTTTGTCAAAATAGTTCTCACACGAGCAGGGAGATTCCTCCCCTGCCGGCCCGATAGCGGCGGCATTGGGCTACGCTGGCTGCTGGTGGGAGGACGAACTCTACCCACGCCCCACCACCATC
This sequence comes from Nymphaea colorata, assembly GCF_008831285.2. NCBI lineage: Eukaryota > Viridiplantae > Streptophyta > Magnoliopsida > Nymphaeales > Nymphaeaceae > Nymphaea > Nymphaea colorata. The sequence goes on from NC_045142.1 coordinate 11,134,884, forward strand.
ACACGACAGTGGTGGGAAGGGGAGGAGGAATCCATCCCCTCCCCCGCCGCCCTAAGGCAGCGCCCTGGGTGCCGTTGCCAGCCGCCCATGACGTCGGGCGGTAGCCGCAACGACGCCCAGGGTGCCACCGTCGGCGGCGGGGGAGGAGGAACCCTCCTCCCCTTCCTACGACCGTGGTGCAGAAATCAGAATGGTGTAAAAAAGAAAAAAAAGGGTCGTATGCACGGCCCTCCTTTGATGTTTAGTTATGTATGAAATTTTTAGAGTTATGGATCAGTGACTTATGCATATTTTTAACAATATATTTACCTATGATTACGTTTAATTAGCATATGTTTTCATTTATAATATGGTGAAGAAATTATAAAATTAATGTGCATGGCTCACAAAACTAATAGTATCGATCCTTGCGTGATTGCCAAAACTGTAGGACGAAAAAAATTCTCGTATAAATTATAAAGCCCGGGCCCTATTTGAAATCAAACAAGAATGGTTAAAAAAGGGAACCGAGCGGGCCAGTTATAAATATCAAGGACCCGTAGAGTCAGTAATTAAAAGAATGACTATAAGGCAAATTTAGGAAAAAATCTGGCATGAACAATAAATGTTCGACAACTGAATTGCGAATATGGAAGCTTCTGATAATAACGATATCTCGGGAGAATCAAAGAAAATAATTTTCCTCTTTTGTCTTCTTGCCCCTTGCGTGATCATCTGATTCATAAACGCGTGCGCGCCACTTGCACTCAAAGTAACTACCATTTTCATGCTTTTCGCTTTTGTTGTCCACAGTTGAGGCAGGAGGCATACCATCGTTGCCATCTCCTGCCATCAACAATGGAGAAGAAGATCACACTGATCATCGCTGTGGAGTTCTTCTGTCTACTTCTTCTTCCTTGCTTTCATGGCGGCCTTGTTGGTGCATTCGGGACCGATGACAAGACGGAAGAGTGGGGATATGTTGAAGTTCGTGCAAGTAAGTCGTTTCCTGCAAATTTGTTACACAAGTTTCTTTGATAGGTTCACTGCTTAGAGTTTGATATCAGAAAGGAGAGGCGGAAGTAAAAATTTTCTTGATGTGATAACTTATTTCTTGGTGATCTGTTGTTGTCTGTGTTCAGAGGCTCACATGTTCTGGTGGCTGTATCGTAGTCCGTACCGCATCCAGAATTCAACTGCACCATGGCCCATTGTTCTTTGGCTCCAAGGTGGACCGGTTAGTTCAAACAAGAGATTTCAAGTCCATGCACACACGCATGTACTCACACAAAGACAAATGTCCGTATATACTTTTACACATAAGAAATACGTGTACATATAGATATACACTGTTGTTTCCGGCTACTTTTTATATGGATATACGTAATCACCCACAAATATAAATGGGCATAGAAAATGTGCTTGTATTCGTATGCCTGTATGCATGCGGTTGTGCAAAGGCGTGTTTGATGGCAGGTGAAACTTATCCAACATAAATTCCGCATGGATAACTCCTCTTTATTTTGAAGGTCAAAATAGATCCCCTCAATTTTTCAACGAAAGGACACGTTTGTCCGGATGCTTGTATGCCTGCAGGAGTGCACGCATTGTAAAAGGAGTGCTTGATTTGAGTTGGAACTTGTCCAATATAAGTTCCACCTGGACAACTTATCTTTGTTAGAAGGTTAAAATAGCTCCCTGATCACTTTGCAAGGAGGCTATCCACCCCATTGTGTTAAGTGGCATAAAAGAAAGACGTTTATAGGTGAAAATTCATTCTATGTTTGAAGAAAGGGACAGGTAGTTCGAGGTATGAGGTGTGTGTATGTGTGTGCGTATATATATATATATTATATTATATGCAGAAAACTTTTCCTATGATAAGTTATTCGTAAACAAGTTATTTCTACAATTAAATGCCCATTGGGAATATTTTTGGTCGGCTTTATAGATGACCTGGATTATCATATAACTGTGAGAATCATATTTATATCCAGAGGAGAAGCACACGTGCATAGTTTTTCGCCATCCGGATTCCCATATTACGCGTTTATGCTTAAAAAGCGCATTATTTGTGCAATTGCAGCAAGGATTCATGTGGATCATCAAAATCTAAGCTAACTTTCATTTAGCTACGTAATATGCATCTCTTTGGTGTTCACATTTAGAGAAATTTCATGATAATTAAAATGCAAGGGAACTTTCTTTCTTGTTTTGTATGAACATACCAACTTGATATAATGCATTCGGAATTGGCAATTATCAAGAAGTAAGAATGCATATACCTAGGCTGGTATGCACGCTCGCACACATTTCACCAACTGTAGCGAGTATTTCTCTGCCTCACTTCCTTATTGCTTCAATGCAACAATAATAGGGAGCATCTGGGGTTGGCATCGGCAATTTTCAAGAGATTGGGCCTCTGGATGCAGATTTAAAACCACGGAATTCCACATGGCTCAGAAAAGCTGATCTCCTCTTTGTGGTAATTCATTTGCTTCATTTGTTTTCCCTGGATTTTGAGGCATAATAGCCTCTCAATTATAAGGGTCGTCTGAAGAGTGAAAATTTTGAAACCACAGGATAGCCCAGTTGGTACTGGCTATAGTTATGTTGAAGACAAGAAGTCGACGGTGAAGACTGATGAAGAGGCTGCAACTGACTTAACCACACTTCTCATCACGCTGTTCAATAGCACTGAATCTCTTCAACGAAGCCCACTGTATATAGTAGCTGAATCATATGGAGGGAAACATGCTGTCACCTTGGGCTTGTCTGTATATGATGCTATAAAAGCTAAGAAACTTAAAGCGACACTTGGAGGTACTAGAATGATTTCTCTATTACTGCTTTATTCCTTTTAGCAACTATGTTAGAATCCTCGGCTGACTTGAAAGCTTAGAGTTTGAACTGCTCTTTGAACTTTAGTACTGTAGTTTGGAACCTCCACGGTTACTCACATATTGATACTTTGAGATGTAAGAACTTTATATTCATTTTCATTTCTTTGCAAGGGGTTGCGCTTGGGGATTCCTGGATCTCTCCTGAAGATTTCGTGGTTTGTAATATGCGCATCTGAATTAGCAGAAACTAGTTTTGCCTCTGTAAATTGGCAGAGAACTGAAAATTTGATGTCTTTTGTAGCTGTCATGGGGACCATTGCTGAAGGACGTTTCCAGGTTGGACCTTCAAGCAGCAGAGGAGGCCAAAAGGTTTCAACTTTTTTAATTTTTGTTTTGTTCTGACATGACATTTGCTTCTGTTTTCAGAAGTAAAAGATTTTTTTTTTCCTTCTCCTGAAGAACTTTCTTCTCTAACTTTACAACAAATTCAGAATTGGTGATTCAGGGAAAGCATATTACAGAAGTAAAAGTTGTTTGAAACGGTCCAATAATCTAATACATTCATTTAATTTTTTGAAAAAGCAATGGTGAGAAAGTAATCTACTAATGAAAGAAAATAAGATAGAACCAATTAAGTCTGATTTGATGTTAGTTGTTGAGGTGTGGCTCAAAATGATGATTACAATTTTTTTTTTTTAACAACTGCAAGCTATGCCATCTTTTTTGTACGTTTCACTAACTCTTCTTCCACATACTTTGTTAAAGGATGGCAGCAGAGATCCGAGAAACAATTGGCAGAGGACAGTATATTGATGCAGTTAACATGTGGTCAGCTTTGGAAACTTTTATTACTTCCTACAGCAACAACGTGGTAATCCATCACTTAGCACTCTGCCTTCAGCAATGTCTGGCAAACAATGAATTGTTTTCTAACTGTCGTGTATGATCTGCTCATTAATTTCTCTGGGTTCTGACGATATACAGAATTTCTACAATTTTTTGCTGGATTCGGACAATGATATTTTGAGTATGACAGCAACTGCATTGGAAACTGCATCTATAAAACGATATAGGAGGTACTTGGAAGAAAATCATGGGAGTCTGTCGGATTTAATGGACACTGTGGTTCGTAAAAAGTTGAGAATTATCCCAAAAAACATACAGTAAGTACTTCCTCCATAGATATGTTTGCTTTTTCTTTGTCTAACTTGCGATGATGAAACTTTTTGTAAACTTTGTCTCTTTCAGGTGGGGAGGACAATCAGACGTTGTCTTCAATTCCTTATCTGGGGATTTTATGAAACCTCGGGTTAACGAGGTACTGGACAACCATAATCGAGTTGCAACTTCTCCATCTTTATGTCACTAATTTTCTTTTGTCACCTTTAGACGAACGTTGTATGACATGTTTTACATTTCCAAATGCCTTTGTCATTTTACAGGTGGATGAGCTGTTGAGGAGAGGAGTACAAGTCACCGTATATAATGGCCAAGTATTGATTTCTGAAACTGCACATTTTTTCTATGTGCTACTTAAGTCTCACATCTGTCCCATGTGTTAGAAACCACCATCAATTGAACAACCTTGTAGGAACCTTCTCCAGTTGTTCTTAGCATCAAATTGTTGAAGAGTGCATGCTTTAAACAAAAAGCTTGCAACTTCCTGAAAATGTATTTCTTAAAGGATGAAAACGAGAAATAATGAATTAAATTTCTTAAAGGAACTAAGGTTACTATTCCAGAAAATGGCTTAGGATCTTGGTGGAGATAACAGATTAAATAATTTTCCTTCGTTTTCCCTTTTTCTGTTGAGTTTGTCTTATATCTCTGCTTTTGCAGCTGGATCTCATCTGCTCAACCAAGGGAGCTGAAGCCTGGGTTCAGAAACTGAAGTAAATCTCCTCTCTCCTCACTCCATCGATTTAGCATTATTGTTTTCTGGTTTAGATTGAACCAGTTTTTCCGTTTCTAGGTGGACTGGGCTGAAGAATTTCACCAGAAGTAGAAGAACTCCTCTGTACTGTGGCCAAGCAGGAACAAAGGGATTTTACAAGTCTTATCAAAATTTACATTTTTATTGGATTCTGGGTGCAGGACACTTTGTAAGAACAACTTCATCCATGTTACACATCATTTTCCAGTATCTTTACTGTTTCTATGGTTTAATCTTCAAACGTTCTAAAGTATTATTTTCACTATTCTATCAGTTTGATGGGGTTGTACTCATTCCACATGGATACTTTCAGGTACCATTAGAGCAACCCTGCATGGCACTGAAGATGATTGGGAACATTACTCATTCTCCTGCTTCATGAAGTAAACTCGAATATCACATGCGAGTCATCATGACTTAGAAGAGGCATCAGGTATGGTAGAGAGGAAGACGTTCTGAATCAGCAAACAATTTTGGTATATTAAAGAAGCGGCCAGCTGGCTTGAAAGAGAATAGTTCTACCAACCAAGGCTGAAAAAAAGCATCATTCTGAATTGTTGATAAAATGTTATTTGTTTACATTTCTTCTAAGGCATAGAGTTAAGTTACAAAACTGTGAGTTGATCACATCCACTTAAATGTTTTCAATGTTTTCTAGTTGGAAGCCTGTGATTTGTCGGTTGAAAGAACCTTTTGCTGTTCATACCACTGCAATCTCCTCTTATCAAAGGGGACTTTCATACAGAAGCCATGAGCATTTACCATGTTAAAATTAAGATTTATCTTGTCTCCTCGTTATTCGTTTCTTATCTCCTTATCTTAATGACGAGTTTTGATTTGGATGAACTCGCATGAAGCATTGGATGAACATGAGTGAAGATGAACCCAAAAGTTGTGGGATAAGCCAAATGTTGTTGAAATCGTGTATCAAGTTTGTGTATATAAATGTGAAAGATCAATGGAAAAGCATCAAGCTATTCTCTCTTCTATTCTCTTTTCTTCTCTTTCCCTCTATTTCCTCTCTCTCACTCGGCTCCCAAATCGCTATTTCCTTTCCTTATCTCAATCAGCGCTCGCTCTTTCACAAGCATATTTCCACATGGTATCAGAGCACATCATTGAGGAAAGGGCGGCAAAATCCTGAGACTGTTTTTTCTGAAGAGTTGATGCTGAGTTGCCTCTAGCGAGCTTTATAAAATCCAAGAAGTGAGTTCTTTTGTATCTCTCTTTCTCTCGCTCTGTCGCTCGCTCGCTTTCTGTGTTCTTCGCTCGTTCTCATTGAGGCGGAGCTCTCGCTGCCCGGAGATAGCCAGCGGCTTTGTGATTCATTGAAAGAAGGTCTCTCCGTAGTCCTTCATCAGACTCTGGCGTCCTACATTCCTCGTGCGAGCGGACGAGTCTGAGATTCTTGGAGGTTTTCTTCGACAATTTTTCTTCCTTCTTTACTAAGATTGATACCATCCCAGCTTTTTTGGAGGTTTTCTTCGGCAATTTTTTTCTTCTTTACTGAAATTTCGAGGAGATCTGTCTGTCGTGTCCTGCTGTACCTACCACAGTAGACTATCCCTCTGCTCTATGGACTGCATATTGAGATTCAACTATTAGATTTTCATAAAAATGGGACCATTGCATTCCCAACATCCTCCCGGTTCCAATGAACCATAGCTTGCTTAAATCAAAGTTGTGAACAGAGAGTTACAAGCCGGTGAACAGACCCTATCTACCGGCAAGTTTTGTCTGCCGCACCTGCAACAGCCGCGGGAGTCATCCCTGTCTCGCGACCGTCGCTGCCCAAATCCATAGGCGTTTTTTCCTGCTGATGGACAGACATTATTCCTCGCCTCGTCACGATTCCAGTGAGCCAAGGTACGCTTGAATCTACGTTGTAAGCAGGAAGCAACGTGCTGGAGAAGCTGACCCTGTTCTCAACAAGCTCAGACTGCAGTCCTGCGAAAGTCACGGGAGCAGTTCCTGTTCCACGTTCACTGCCGCTCAAATCCGCTGCAGTTTCACTCTCTCATCAGCCTCACAACGTACCTGAAGTTCTCAGGATTCCGAAGAGCCCAGACACGCCCAAATCCGAGCTCTGTGGAGGGAACAACGACGTCTGGACTGTCGGCTGCAACAGACGAGATAGCAGGCATTGACAGGGAGAACATTGATAGAACGAAGATACTAATATCTATGAAAGCTCCGAGGTGATATCTGATCTTTCTTTTTGCATCATTCGGATAATCCTAAAAGTGGGTTGGTATCTCAACCACTTCCTGGTGATAATTATGCAATCCTGGAGCAGAGCCATGATCATGGCTTTATCAGCAAAAAAACAAATTGGGTTTCCTCCATGGGACTATCAAAGAGCCCAAAGAGAATGAGCATAATCGTATGTTGTATGAACGATGTAACAATCTAGTACTCTCATGAATTCTTAATTCAATTAGTAAGAAAATTCATGCTAACATTGCTTGTGCTACCTCAGCTCAAAAAATATGGGAAGAGTTAAACGAAAAATATACTCAAAGTCTTGCACTAAGGACTTTCCAATTACAAAGTTTAATATGTCGATTACAGCAAGAGTCCATGTCTGCTACTACATATTATACATAAATCAAAGTGCTTTGGGAGGAATTAAATTACTACAATATGGTGCCTATGTGTTCTTGTGGAGGCATGAAAATGTATTTGGATCAGATTCAAAGAGAACGTGTAATTGTTCTTGATGTGGCTTGGCGGGTACCCGGCCCGGCCGGTCCCCACTCCTCCTCCTCCAGTTCCCCTTCCCCCCTTCTGCCTCCACCTCCTCCTCCTCTTCCCCCTTCCGCCCTTCCACCTCCACCTCCTTCCCATCTTCCCTCTTTCCCCCTTCCGCCTCCACCTCCTCCCCCTCTGGCCCTCTCCTTCTTCCTCTTTCCCGGTTTCCCCTCCTCCTCCTCCAGTCCCCCTTCCCCCATTCTGCCTCCACCTCCACCTCCACCTCCTCCTCCTCCTCTTCCCCCTTCCCCCCCTTCCGGCCTTCCACCTCCACCTCCTTTCCATCTTCCCTCTTTCCCCCTTCCGTCCCCCTCTTTCCCCCTTCCGCCTCTACCTCCTCCCCCTCTTCCCCCTCCCCCCCTTCCGCCTCCACCTTTTCCCTCCTCTGCCTCCACCTCCTCCCCCCGCTGGCCCTCTCCTTCTTCCCCTCTCCCGGTTTCCCCCCATTGGGCCGGGCCCGGGCCGGGACCCGGGATATCGGGCCGAGCCCAGGCCGGGTCTTACCGGGCCGAGCCCAGGCTGGGTCTTACCGGGCCGGCCCGGCCCGATGCCCACCCCTACCCTTGCCCATAGTAAACAAAGTATATGCTCCAGTCGTGCAGGAGGAACAACAGTGTGGATCAAGATCCACACTGTCAACCTCTCAAACCGCATTAGCAATATCACACAATCGCATTCCCAAAGTGAAGCCATATAACCAAAATTTCAAGTTTCAGCAAAATAGAGAAGGACGTCAGAGGCGACCAATTTGTAGCTATTGTCATAGCACAGGCCATGTGAAAGTTAAGTGTTTCAAGTTGAATGGTTATCCTCCAGGACACCAATTAAATGATCCAAATTTCGGTCACCACTAGTTGCAATCATCACTCATAATCAAAGGCTAATTGATCTCCATGCAAGCGATGGCACTAGTTTCAAATATTGGTAGGTTTGCATTCTGTTGCAAAATTGGGTATTATTATCTTTGTTATTGGATATGTATCTAATAACTAATAGGATATAATGAGGTTTGTGCAAGGTTTAAGTGACCAATTTTGGGTTGTAGAGTACAAAATAGCTTCGTGGTTAGATTGTTTTAGTCAACATATCAATTATTTGAGAAGAGGATGGCAAAAACCAAGTCACAAATGATAATTAATTTGCACATGCTTTGTGCCAGTGTAGCAAACAAGATCAATTATCATGCATAAACTTAATAAATTGCTAGAAAAAAATTGAGGTTGTTGCATAAAATTAATAATGTATAAAACTAAGGTAACCTCAGTTGTAGAAGCAAAGGCCTAGTAATGTGCTTCAAAACTTGATTGGGCTTTGGTAGATTGTCTTCTCCACCCCAAATTTTTTCAACCCCAAAATCTAATTCATAGATCCAAAACCCAAGTTCAAATCAAAATCATGCATTTTAGACCAATTTGCCTCTCCTTTTGACAAAAAAGTTCCTTTTAGAGGATGATTTTGGTGGGCAATACTCATTTGTCCTTTCTTTTGACAAAGAACATCCTTTTAGAGGGTAATTTTGGTCTTTTTAATGGGCAAGACCCATTTGCCTCTCCTTTTGACAAAAAAACCTTCTTTTAAAGAGCGATTTTAGTCTTTTTGGGTGGACAAAGACCCAACTCATATATATATATATATATATATATATATATATATATATATATATTAAGCATAATGGCCAATCATACCAATTTTCAAACCATTTCTTTTTCAAGATAATTCAAAATTATGTGAAATTCGAATGAAAACATGGTGAAATTCAAAAAAAAATGAAATTTTGGGTTTTTGGCTCCAAAATCTCTATAAATACTCCTCACTTCCCCCCTCTTGGGCAAGAGTGGCCCTTGGGAGAAACCCTAAAGTATTCTCACTTGAAGACTTAGGGTTTCTTTTGAGCTCTGTCTCTCTCCCTTTTCCTCTTTTCATTTTTCTCCAACTTGGAGTTAGCTAGAACTCTTCAAGGGAGCACCAAAGATCCCTTGGAGGACTCATCTTCATCATCTTGGAGCTTCATTCAAGGTGAGTTCAAGTTTATTTCAAGCATTATTGTTCATTTTTCCTAAGTCATTTTCTCATTTAGAGATATGTAATCATCATCCATCTCATTTCTCTCCTATTTTCTTTCCTCTTTTTTTCCTCTTATTATGGCCAAAAGAGATAGTTCTCAACTCTATTTTAGAGTCAAGAGGCTATGCTCAAGTGCACCAGGAGCATGAGAAGATGAGATGATCTTTCATTTCGTAGTTGAATCATTCTCTCTCTCTTTTCGTGAATATTGCTTTGTTTCAAGATATTAACCATGCATAGTTATTTGATTTTCTTATATATATGTGAATGCACGGTGAGAATGACAGTGTGGTTTGGGATTCTCTCCTTATTATTGTGTGAATTAATTTTGAGGTTGGGGCTTGTCCAACCCGGAAATAACCTTCATGAATTTGTACATGTTAAAGTGCATTTTCATATCATTTCGCGTTAGTTTCTATTTAATCATCCCATTAGGAACCCTAATGAGCACTTTATCGTATTGTTTAAGTTTCTTCCATGCCCAACGGTGGAAGAAACATATTCCCTTGCAACCAATGAAATAACTATGTTTTAAGTTTTTAAAAATATTTTCAGAAGAATCCTTTCTAATGTGGCCTTAGAGACTTAGCTTAGGCTCTTGCAGGGTCCAATCTCCCTTCCGGCCTATATCAAAATTTGAAGTCAGCTATTTTCAAATCATTCTTTGATTTTCATATTCATGAAGACGTATGCGTGTACATGAATATCTTTCTTTGTTGTTTCTCTCTCTATGATTTAACATACTTTTATAAACTCTTGTATACATATATATAAATATATATATATACGTGTATTCCATTTTAAAATCTCTCTTTCTCTTTCTAAAATGATCTTCTCTTCTCTACTTGATATAAACATCATTTTCATAAACTTTCATATATGTATACAAATACATATCTTTCTCTTTCAAACATGTGATTTTATGATTTTCAAGATCTCTTTCTCTCTCTATTTTTCTACATTTCTTTCTATGAAAGTCTTTCACTAAGACCAAAACTCAAAGTGACGACCCAATATTGGAATCATGCTTGAGGGTCTATAACCCTGTTTCATTTTTAAAAAACTTTTCTCTTTTATCAAAAATATTTATTACAAAAATCTTAGATGCATGATATGATAGGAATGCCTTAGATGAATGTTGTGGTAGGAATGTTTCATTCTCTTTTAATCATATAGGATCAATGCATTCATGCATTCACATTCACTTAATATCACAAATGAGCACAATCACATCTCTAAAAGAACTTAAACAAGATGTGATGGAGTTCTAATTAGGTGGTAACGGAATTAGAGCAAAATCTCCAGCCTACTTAATGTCTTAAGAGAACACTAAAGTGATTTCAAAATGATTTTTTCAAGTGATATTCATAAGGATTTTTCGATTCTAGTTTTCCCTAAAATATTTACATTCTCAAGCAACTCTTCAAAAACCTTTTCAAAAGTTTAAAACATCAAACTTTCAACATTTTTCTACACAACATATAAAATAAAAAAAGATGTTGAAGTCAAAACGAAATGCATCAATGATAAACATAGTCATTGGGTTGATTACTCTCGATAAAGGCACCAAGAACGGTCGATCCTCGTACCGACGGGTGAGTCCATTTCTTTCCTATTTCAAAACAAAACCTCATTTTTCTGGAGCACTCCAAAACCAACAAAAAAATTTGGGATGCAAACACCTAGTAATGTGCTTCAAAACTTGATTGTGCTTTGGTAGATTGCCTGCTGCTCTACATGGTATGCAATTAGTCATAACAAATATGAAAGATCTTACAATGGAACAATGACATGTAGGACAACTAGCCCAATTTAAGAACATAGATTGAGAGGAGTATGTATGAAATTCAAATGTCAAAGTAGAAGCTTCCCTTCTTATAAAATTATATGTGCTTGACATGCAAGAAGTGGAACTCACTTGAGGTATCTATATGTTCGCAAAAATGATGAACTCGAAATTGAATATCTGACCAACTAAATGTTAAGTATTTGAAGCTTACAACCTAAGTTTGATATAACTTGATATCATGAAATGGTAGACAAGATAACAATAGCTTTACCCGAACAACAATAGGAGTGCTTAGAAGGCTAACAATCAGTTATCCATACTTCTTTCCAATATCTCTCTTGGAAATCATCTTTCATTTTAGGTTGGTACTTATTTTTTTCATAACTTGCAATAAAAAGCTTCATTACTGCCAGCTGCGATAATATTGTCCAACACATGAAGGAGTAAAAGTATTTGACTTTGAGAATAATTGCCTTCAAATGAAGACCAAATGGACAACACTTAGTCAAAAATATGGTGTAAATTGGTTGAACTATGTATACGAAGACTACTGAAGTTTTTAAAGAACCCATTTTAACTTGCAAACGTGGATTGGCTGGTTTTGATTTGAAATCCATGTGGTTGTTGCATGCAATGAGTTCATTGAGATGGCGATGAGGAAAGTCATTTTTAATATCTAGATAGTTGATGATCCATTTATGGTGTAGCACCATAGTGAACCACTCATATAGTGGTGGGATTGATGATAGGTAAAAAGTTTTAAGAAGTCTATTCCTTGAACTTGGATAATAGTACAAGCAAAGAGCTGAGCTCTAAACTTTTCAATCCGCCATCAGCTTGGCTTTGCTTTAACAACTACTTACATGAAATAATGTTTGTACAATCTTGTTATGGAGCTACATCGATTTTTCCTATTTGATCAAGGGCATCCATCTATTAGTGCATTACCTTAAAATGGATGTGATGATCAAGAACTTGTTTGTACAATCTAGGTTCTTAAGAATCTCATGTTCAAATATGAAGTAATTTGGATTGGGTTTGAAGATGTGACCTTTACCTTCATTTATCATGGCATGAGTGTTAAGGGGAGTTGACTTTCTAAAGCCATAACATTTGGAACAACAATAATATTGGAGGTTCGATATTTGTCAACGGAGATATGTTGGGTTCTCAGTTGGAATGAAACAATTGAATGTTAGTATTTGGTCGGCTATGAATAGCCTTAGAGAGGGTTGGTGGGAACTAAAGAGCTATTGGTAGCCAAATTGGGAACAATATATTCAATAAAGATGTTTCCTTCACAAATGTCAACATTTTTGAATAGGGTAAAATGGTTGGAGTTGATGCCAAGCGTTTACTTTGATCCACATGTAAACTTCCATGAGACCGATGAGTAAAGTTCCCTTCTGCAATAAATGGATCATGAAATACTTGTTTGATAGGTTTAAAAGGATAACAATATTCATCAACTAAAATGTGTGTCGAATCATATGAAATCTGTGTTGGAAGTTAATGATGTCAGTACTGTTTGTGAGTTTAGCTACATGCAAAGAATATAAGGTAGAGAACAAAAGTCTAGTTTATAATGTGTTGAATATAATTAATTTGAAATTGAAATATTCATGACACTATATGTTGTTATATTCTCAGCCTCTGTAAATATTTTGATTGTTTTATCAAACTATTTTTTCACAAGTGTATGAAAGATTTTGAACGAGTCAAACATATTAACTTTTTTAGAGGAAAAATGAAGTGAATTTTGTATGACCATACATAGTGAAAGCATAACATGAAAATCCTTGATCTAATTCATGATTTATCTTGTCAAAAGATGCATCACCATAAAGTATTTGAAACATAAATGGAAAACACTAGACTTAGCCAAAACACAACAAAAACAAGCACCATAATTGTTCAATCTTAAAGTTAAAATAAGTTCATGAAAGAAAAAAAAAACAATGCAGATTACCAGGGTGCTGATGCTATATATCTATGTATCGTGTGTTGTTTGTCTGGAAGTAAAGAAGGTCAACTCTTGATGTAGTGTTAGAACATGGATTTCATTGTGTCTCTGCCCTTGCTGTTAATACCTTCATACTTCTATCCTTTAACGCAAATGGATCATCATAAAATTCAAAAGTTAATTTCATATATGAGATTAATCCACTACTAGATACTATTTTTTTTTTATATATATAAGGAACAACAAGAGCATCATGAAACCGTTAAGACATTTCCAGTTGATCTTTTTTCTCCCAATTCCTTTCATTCCACCAATGAACAATCTATAAGAATTCTCAAATCCAGATTGACTAATTATTCTTTGATAGCACTACCTCTGGTAGTTCCATTTTTAACCTATAATCAGCATCTCCAATGTGGGATATTTTCAGCCATTTGCCATTTCTAACCATATTGACTTCAAATCCATCATAAAGACTGATATAACTAAGCATGCATGGACTCCATATGACTGATCTAATGTTAGGAAACCAAGCATGGGCCTGGTTATCAAAATGTTGCATCACAACTAAGGCTTGATGAATATCTTTAGCTTGATTGACCTATTATAGCAGAATGATTGGATTTATAACTTATTTGATGGATAATTTTTCCTTCGAAGTATTGGAGATAGATGGCTTATTGTTGTTTTGCTTATTTAGTTAGATTGCTACTTACATTTTGTAAACCCATGACTTCTACATGAGATATGTCTTCCTTATTTGTTATTGAAACTATTTTGATCTCCTTGTCTTTGACTGCAAAAGACAACTCTTTTTAAGCAAAAGATGAATTAGATGTTTGAAGAGACTTAAAAGCTTCATAGTTTTGAAGGAAGACAACCACTTGTTTGTATGATCGGAACGATGGTTTTATCATCGAGGTAACAAAGACTCCATAGGAAGAACTAAAACCATTTAGAAGTGAACAATCCATGTTCCTATTTAAAGTGGGCTTACCAACTGTTGTAAGCTCATCAAGGACACATTTTAAAGTGCTCACATGTTCAACAAGGCTCTGGAATGGATTGATGGTTTTGACATCGAGGTGACAAAGACTCCATCAGAAACTAAGATCATTTAGAATTGAACAAACCATGTTCTTATCTAAAGTGAATTTTCCAACTATTGCAAGCTCATCACAAACACATTTTAAGTTGCTTATATGTTCAAGAAGGCTTTGGTTTTCTTTGCAGAAAGATAGAAGCTGATGAAGCAAAAAGCCTCCTCACTCTTGAGAACCAAGAGCAAATGTTTCTTAGTCTAGATCCATGCAGTTTCATAGCTAATGGCAAAGCCAATAACTTCCTTTAAAAGCAACCCATCTTATTTCTTCCAGGCAAGGAAGTCAAAATGAACATGAGCTTGGACAGGAATATCTTAATTTGTCTATATAGGCCTGTAGATATACGCTTTCAATAAGTCAAAACATGTTTAATTTATATGCCAAATAAGATAATTGAACACATTGGTTTTAGAGACCTAAAATTAATTGCAACATTTATAGCTGTTGGGCAAGGAAATTTCTTTGCTTATGAGGATGGAGCAGGACCCCGTGAGAACAATTATGATTCGATCTTGGGCCTCTAATATGATAAGCTAAAGAAACAAGAGAAGGGATAGTAAAGGCAAGCAGTTAATGTTGTTCAGCCACAACCATTGAAGGAAAACATGCATCATATTCCACTGATTTTTTCTCTTCAGCTGCAAGGCATATAAATACTTGTCAACCAGCATCAAGATATTTTCAATCTCTTTGTTATACTCAAGCTAGGCTGTCATGATGCCTTTGGGAAGAACTATCATTATATCGTTGGGAAGGAGAGTTTTGTATCCATATCATTATATGTCTTAGGGGGAAATCCTTTGAGGCTGTTTGGTTACAATAACAAACTTTGTTACTGTTCTATGAACCTGTTCCAAAAAATAAGCCACATTCATAAGACACTGTAACAAGTGATTCCATAAATCTGCTCCATTTTTTGGGATGAAACGGTAACAATGAGTTATTATTGCCAAACGCCCTCTTAGGAGTTCAATATCCATCTTGGTTGCCTTCAATCTTCCCAATTATCCTCATTATTATGGTAGGTTTGCATTCTATTATGAGGATGGTGTTACTATTTGCTATTGGATATGGATTCACTAATAAGTTCAACACAGGATTATACTGCAGAGCAGCCCTTTCTCGCTGTCAAGCAAAAAGGAAAAGGATGGTGAGGCTTGAGCAAGTGATGTTCCCAAGACACTCCCAAACACCATGGCACTAATATTTTGGGAAATTCAGAGTCGTCAGACTGATACTCTGCAGAATTTTGTCGGTAAACGGGCCATCATGTTGCCAGCTGCAATAAAGATTCCATGAAGATCCTGTGATAAGCTTTGGAATTAATCTAAGAAGTGGTTCTGCGATAAGCAACAGAGTTGGAGCTAATCCAACAGTCGGTTTTCTTCTAAGCCTTAGGATTAATCTAATAGCGGATTCTGAGTTAAGGAATGGAGTTGGAGGTGACCCCTCAGGTGGTTCTCTGATAAGCCTTGGAGCTAATCTAATGGCTGATTATGCGGTAAGCCTTTGAGTTAATCTTGGAGTGAAGGGTGAGCCAGAAAAAAATGGACGATGCCACTATCAAAAAGCCTTCACCTTCAGCAGAGCTCAATGGCCACAAAAAATAAGGTCCTGTTGTTTTCATTTCCTTCCGGAGTCGATAATTGAAAGCGCAAAAGAGCCAACTTGAAATGTAGTTCCATGAGAATTTCACTCCCCAGTGAGCACAAAGGGATGGCTCTTTTCACCCGTGATGTCAACAGCTCTCAATGATTTGAAAGAAAAAGGAGAAAGCAAAACATGAAAAGGGAGAAAGAGAGAGCAGAAACATAAAGAAACAATTCGAGTGAATGGGTTTTGCAGAATTGGTTCTTCCATCAATTCATTCTCCACCCAGAGCAATATAGATGAAGAAACAATCATGTTAAACCACTGTTTGTTCAAAAAAGAAACGTTTCTTCTTCGAAGCAAATAGAATTAGAGGATAAAACATTGTCAAGAAAAGCAAAAGAATTCTGCCTGAACCAAGATGATTTCACGCAAAAAAATAAATAATTCATGACAAAAATGGTGAATTGGTGGAGTTCTCAAGGATTGTGAACCATGTAATCTGAAGAATACGCAAGGGGGCTTGCGGCTTCGGCCTTCAAACAACTCAAAGGCTGCAGAGTTTGCTGGTTGCTGCTGCTAGAGTTGCCTCCATTAGCTACCACTTTGTTCTCCGATTGCATTTGTTCCCTGTGGGCTTCAGTCTCGCTCGTCGAACATGTGCTAACGCCATTGCCATGCTGCATCTGCTGATGTTCAGAACCGAACTCAGCTGGTTTCACCTGCTCTTCCTTCTGAAGACACTGCCGCTGTTGATACAGCTGCCTTAGCCTCTGGACCTCCTTCTTCAGTGCTTCATAATGTGCTGCATTTTTTCTCATAAAATTAGCTTGAAACCACGGAATCCTAACATCATCTAGTGAACAACATTAGGGAGCTGCCCATTGCATACCATCTTTGAAAAGCTTGTCCTGGGCCAGTGCAGCCATCCTCTGTTTCAGGGCACTGTTATCCACATTCAGGACCAATCTCTGGTGATCAAGGTAGGCTACCTGTGGTGAAAGTGTAGATACTTCCGCCTGCAAAAGGTAATTGATTGATAATTTAGCTTGTTTCCCAACATTGAACTATCATAGCAGATCTTACGTTTCCGGATAAAGTGTTACTTATTTACTAGAAGATTGAATGGCAGATGAAGGCCGTAGGAAAGAGCACAAAACAAGAAACTCACCTGCAAGGCATTTACACTTTTTTCGAGATCAGCGATATACTGCAATTTCCGGACACGAGACCTCTGAGCTGACAGCCGATTAGCAAGAATCCTGCAAAGATTATAACGAAAGATAAATTTCAGGGGAAAACAATGTTAACAAACTACAAAAAACAGATCTAGAAGGGAACATGATGTAGGAAGCTTCAGATCTGCATGAAGAAATGTCTCGCGGCCTTAAAGCCTTACCGTTTCACTCTTTTGGGATCACTGTTGGGATCCGCAGTGCTGCTGCTTCCGTTGGTGGTATTGGGAACAGCAGGCTGTAGGGGTTGCTGCTGCTCTTGTGGCGGCTGATGCTCCGTCTCACACGCACTCTGAACTTCTTGCTCGGTTTTAAGCTGCCCTGCAGACGGAGTTACCGCCGGCTTCTCGTCCACCAAATTCTCGCAGATACTGTTATTGTCAGATGGCGTAGAAGGATTCTCAGAGGTCGACATAGGTGTCTGTGTCTCCATGAGGCCAATGTCCATGGCTGAAGCAGGCTCTTGTGCTTGCTGCTGCTGTTTGTGAAAAGGTTCTATATCCGCAAGCATAGAGAGAAGCTGATCTTCATCGAACTTGTCAAATTCCCTGGACGGAATCGACGTCGTGCTACTGCTTCCGCAGTCGAAGCCATCCATCTCTGGATGGTGAAGCGCAGAGGCATCGGCATGGGAGTCGACGAAGGCCAAGGAGTCGCTCGAGGATCGGCGGTGCATCCCACGTTTTGGCGCCGGGAGATTGATCACTTCCTCGAGCCATGGAGCGGTCTGGGCGTTGGGGACGAAACCCATTGAGGAAAACGTCCTGTGGTGCTTCCCGACTTGCTGGGGAAAGCCAGTCCAGCCATAGAAGCCTTGCTGGTTCTCGTTGGTGTTGCTCATCTGTAGATCATGGCCGGTCGAGGAGGCTCCTCGAGGAGATTTGGGTGGTAGCTGCGGCTGCCTAACGCCTAATCCCCACTGCCCACCTGATCCGCCATTGCCGCTCTGGGCCATTCCCTGCTCCTCTCTCATAACAATTGACCGTCGGAGATGTTCAGATCTATAATTCCACTTCAAAACCAGCCTCCGATATCAACACCCACAATTTCCTTCTTATCCACGTTTCACTGGCAACCCAAATCAATAATTTGAAGTCGACAGAGAAGAACTAAGCTCCCAATGAGAAACATTGAGTTGGTGCTCTCTCTCTCTGCTCTTCTTCCTTAGCTTCAACTGTCCAGTGTATCTGATTCTGTTCTTGCGCCTCTCTCTTTAGTTGTGGACTCGAGCAAGACACTTCGTTCAACCTCCCCACACTGTGTTGCCTGTGGTTTCACCGGCAGTCCCGGTAGGGGTGCCTGGTTCACGGCTGCAAAGAGGTGGCTTGGTGCGCTGGCAGGTGCCCGTTTTGCTTGTGGCGCCAAGGTGATTTTGAGAAATAAAATTCCCCTCCAATGGAGAAACTGTAAGTCGAACAGCTATCAACAGCTGGCCTCTCTCTTCTCTCTCTCTCTCTTTCTCTATACCATCTTCATTACAGAACCACGTGCAGCGGTGACCCTCCCCTGCCTGCCATTCTGTCCTCACAGGTCACAGTTTCACACGATTGCCACTTGTTCCCTTCTTTACCAATTTGACTGCAAATTCATTTCCTGCAACTAACGATTTCTGCTCTTGCTTTATGTGGAAAAAATCTTGGTTTCTTTTCTGGGAACGCAGAATAAGCATGAGAGAGATCTCTGTCTTAAATGGGAGTTGGTTGCTGGAATTGCAACCTTGCATAGATACGTAAACTGGAGGAGCACGAAGATAGAGCATGTGAACCAATATGGTAACACTTAAGTGCGCAGAAGCCAAAACTTACAAGTAGTTAATACCATTGTTCGCACACTCGGCAAGCTTATCCAGGAATTGCCCGAGCCGGGTCGAGATCATCTCACTGGGCCACCAGTCAGTACCCAGGAGAGTTAGCACCACTCGGGCGACTCAGCTAAGAATCGGTTCTCGCAGGGTCGATGACTTGGATCGGATTCGCCGGAGTTCGGCTCATCGGGACCTTTGAAGTTTGAAGTGTACAAATTCATTTTGATTCTTTAAGTTGTTAACCATCTTTTGCTTGTTCCTTTCTCTCATGAAATTAGCTTTTATCATGGATGTGAAAGGAATACTAATTCAATCATTCGCAAATATAATCTCGCCCATAAATCTTAAAATATAGATTACTTCTTGATCAATACAAGCTAAGCTAGTGTTCTTACATTCATAACATCTTTCATGGTTAGAGTCATTAGACAAATCATAACTAAGATCTTGCTGCTCCATGCTGGGCAGGGAGGTAGTAGATTAGACAACAAAATTACAAAAACTATAAAAATTTATGACCTAACCTGGTCTAGTCATCCAGTTAACTCGCTGACCCACTGATCCTGCTAATCTGAGTCCAATCTCTGTTTTGTCAACTATAGTTAATGCAGGTATGATGCCCTAAGTTGAGAACTTAAAAATCCACTCTTCTTTTGGATGTGTAATCTTTTGTAGGGACCTTTTTAACCAAAGCGCTTTATGCATGAAATAATTTTTTTAGGTTCATTTGAATACAATTATTTCAAACATAAATTGGGATTTCAACAAAGACCCAAAATTTAGATTGTTAAATGCCATTGTACTGAATGTGTGGTGCTACTTTGCACCCAATCCTGGTTCGAGTTGCAAATCAACAAGTCAAGCAATGGGTGGCATTGAGGGAAAATCGGTAGTATTATAGAACTTGGTTCCTGTTCAAGCATATTAGTGGACCCACGGTAAATTCCTTTTCATTGGCTTCCTTTTGAATTAAAAAATTGTGGATTAGCAAATCCTGGAGATGTTGTGGCTAATAGCTGTGGCATGCATGAACTGAACCTTAAAATCCGGTTCCTTTAAGCACATTTTGATTCCAATTTCTTTATCCATTTGTGGTGCTTTCTTCTTTTATGAATGGATGAATGAGCAATGAGCTGTAAAAGTATGAGTTTTAAAAGGAGGGACAAACTCATGTGCCACTCCACTGTGCTAACATTGGCTGCCACATGCACAAGTACCTTTACATTCTCTACATTATACCTGTATTATTTTCTAGATACAAAGAAATGTACAGTCCCTTGAACCATAAATGGACAATTACACATTACGAATTTCTATGCCATTTGTATGTTTCCCGCCACATTAAACGTTGGGGTGAAGTGAAACCAGTGTATTAGCTAACTTCAGTTGTTGGCTTCAAATCCGGCACCAATTCAACTTTGAACCCTAGAGGTAAGGGGTTTCAACTTTCAACTCTCACTTGAGCAGTGAGATACTCCTCTCACTCATCTGAATGTTTGATTCGATCAAATTGAATGTTTGATTCGAACAAATTCATTATCTAACAAAATTTCAATAGCAGCCAAAGTCCAGAAGAAATATCAACATCCTATCACAAAGTACACAGCAAGAAAAAAACGTGAAAAACTTAGGAGAACCAAGTTATATCAATAACACAAAAACAGAGTTATATTGGACACAATTCTGAACATTGAGCAGCTAAGGGAAACACACACACAGATATATTTATATAGGGAAACACACACACACAGATATATTTATATATATATATATAGACAGAAAAAGAGAATGAGGGAGATGATCAAGATAATTGTCTAAAGCCGCATTTTCCAATTTATAGTGAAAGGAGGATCGAGAAAAATGGAGAGTCCTAAAGGGGCTTAGCACAGGTTCTTAGTATTATTAGCATAAAGGAAAGTATAGTTGAGGGGCATGCAGTGCCTTACTTCACTCTGCGTGGTGTGACTATCAAGTTGCCCACCCTGAACGATCTTTGTCCTATACACAAGAAAATAATATTGTATAACATATTTATATTTGAATTACATTATTTTCTATATATAAAAAGTTGTGGTCCTTGAAATATGCGACGAGTTTAAAATATGGACCATATCATATGATTAGCTATTGGAAAGATGTAAACGTAAAAAGTGTCAAGTTGAAGACTGATCTGAAGCAAGTCACAATTCTGTCCTGACTACGTAATTGGGTCAAGATCAGATCTGGTATAGCAGAAAATCACAAACGCCTCCAACCAGATATGTCCTATTTAAGATTCCTGCTCTTTGGTTTGTTCTGTTCAGTTGCATAAATATTCCCGAGACACGAGTACCAATAAGCTTAAATACACAGCGCATCTCGTTCAAACGAATACAGCATTGTTGCTAAAGGGAGATGAATCCAATTACCAAACCGAGTGCATTCGAGTGTTTTGTCTCTTACAGAAGCAATGTCAGTTCCTGCAATACTTGGTAGAACCGACGCTCACATTACTGTGGTAAAGTTGGAGTGGAAGTTGCATGGGCTAATAAGTTCTGATAGGGTAACCTTCTCTACTAAAGGCACAGTATCTGTCTGCATCTTGGTGTTTGTTTTGGTATGCATATTTCATGCATGTACCGTGCCTCAACACCTACAAAGTTCCATGCCCAAGCATGATACATGCACGCACAGAGGATGTTCACTTGTGGATTGAAGAATGCATTGTTTGCAAGATGGATTGCTCAGAAGGACGTTTGCTGGCCATATGGCAACAGTAACAATTTGTTATTGTTCGATGAACCTGCCTCAATTTCTGAAGCAAATTCATGAAGCAGTAGCAAACTGTTATCATTGCCAAACAGCCTTTGGGGAAGAAGGATGTCCAGTTTTGGCACAATGGATGTGTTCTTGCAGACGAGTGTTTTTGAGAAATGATACCTGGTTTTGGGATGAAGTCTCTGCTATACATAACAAAAGGAAAAAATGTCCCAGTTTGGGTGGAAGGACGTAGTACTGTAGCAAATTAAGATGAGGGATGTCTGATTGCAGGTTGAAAGTAGAACTTGGATGTCCATGTCCACATCCCATTTTATTTTGTCAAGACAAGAATGCTTTCTGCATTCATCGGGATGGGCTTAATGTTCTAAACCAGTCATAGATAGAAAGATGGCACTTAGATCAATGTTTTAGAAACCTCATAATCAGAAGATTGCGCTCATATAGGACCTGGATGTGTAATTGAGTACATGGTATCAACATGGAGATTTTCATTGAAGTTGGAGCTGGTTTCATGGTGCTGCGTTTATTCCAAGGCTTACTTCACCACATTTTTTACAACGTTGGTTTCATGGTTTCTCTAAAAAGAACGTTCGAAATATGATCTGTTACTAGCATTTACATTAGACGATCACACTCTCTACAAGTAGGTTTGCAAATGGGTTGAATCTAATTGAGGATTTTGTCATTGTTATTTTGGCCATTCAGAATATGACCCTAACCTGACCTTAATGTGCTTAAACAAATCCAAATGCGTTTGTGACGCTAACCACAAACGCGATCTTAGTGTGCCCGAAAATGCAGGGATACTCACTACGCTCCTTTTTTCAGAAAAGAAACTTTGTCTGGTAACAAAATTTGTTAAACGTGGTTGAGTCTTGACAAGGTCGATCAGGCATTAAGCTTGTGTGCTAGGAGGGGTATGCAGCTTTAACCGAACCGAACCCACCCTTACCCAATTTTAAGTATAAATGACCGATTGGCCATGGCAATGAGTATGAACCATGGCCAATGAAGCTTTCGGCCACGACCGACGCCATCACGATAATACAAAAGAGATGTGACTATAGGTGGCATGCGGAAACTTCTCTGCCAAGGCAAAAACCATGATGGAAAGTCATATTGGACGCAGCTTTTCAGAACGTCGACCACAGTTTTAGCTGTGGCCAATGATGACTTCTTCCGTAGAGACCCATACAAATACATATATAGAGAGAGGGAGGAGCTTTTTAAAAGTTTGAATTCCATTATTACAAAAACAATCTTACAAACAAATCTTTCAGCAATGATCTCTACCAGAAAAATGCACTAGCCTGCCTCTTATCCATGCAGTGCGGCAACAGTAATATCTGTACCAGTTTCTCTGTAAGCTTGGACGAAGCTTTCATAATCCATTGGTTATACGCCCAGCAAGAATAAGAAATTCCATCACATTGTTCTCCTCAAATTGCCATACACATTGCATCACAATATCAGCTGTTCCCTGGAAAATCACACGTTAAATTCATCAGCTAAACTTCATGAGACAAAGAAAGAAAAAGATATCATAGGTAAAACATAAAGTACATAATAAACTTGCAAATAATAAGATGTATTTCCAGCCCGTGTTCTTAAAGCACCGAGTCTAGAGGATGTCGCCATGCATTTTTTCATTTACAGTTTCTCGAATTCACAAAGATTGTCATGAACACATCAGTGGAAAAGATGATTATACCATGGAAGATGGTGAAGACAATAGTTACTCATATATTTTATGCATCTGAAGAGGTCCCACAAAGTTTCTATAATCTGGTTGAGGCAGCTAGCGATTGTCACCAACCTGGCAGAACGTCGTTCTCCTGAGAGCACAAAAGCAAACTACTGCTACAGGAGAAAAACTGTGTCGTACCCATTAATGGGCAGGTGGGATTTCACAGAATTATACAAACAGGAAGCTAACCGATATGCTTTAACTCTGTGTCTGTGTGTGTATAGAGAGAGAGAGAGAGAGAGAGAGAGAGAGAGAGAGTAGTTCATTGTTCCAATAATATACCATTTATATTCTCTAATCAAGTGAACCCTACATATATGCCACTTACATTCTCCAATCAGGTGACCCCTTCAATATCTAACCAAAACCCATATCAGCATGTTTTTATTCAGAGGCTTGTTTCCTTCTTTCTTTTATTGGTGAAATTGTGGGCTGGAAAGGCCAACCATTGCTAAAATCAACAAGATATGCTGCTTGAGATGGATCTGACAATGAAAATGCTGCAAGAGGATGTGAAGCTCATGGTCAGTGTAGGATTAGATGCCTAAAGGTTCTCCAACTCATAGTTGAGATTGATTCCACAAATTACCTCTTACTCCTCTTTTTCTCGCTGATCAGATAGAACTGCAGAGTACTTTCTGTCATATTTCTTTCACTCATAATCCATGTGGAGAAGGAGCCATCAATCCCAAAGGCCCATTACAAGAATAACCATATAAATGAGTTACTCAAGTATGTTATGTTCTTCATCCCGATGTCACATAGGTGCGGGGTGCAGGTGCCGAAGCGCCACATCCCCAAAAATTTAGGTGCGGCGGTGCGACGAGAAGATTTATTTGTTATTATTAATTTAAATTATTATAATATATATATATATATATATATATATATATAAACACACATATAAGAATTAAGAAATTTAGAGTATACACTATAGTCTATAGACTCTATACACTCTACACTACACACTTTATGGATAAATTATATATGAATATTATATATTACATACTTATAAGTTATAATGTATTGTGTATATGAATGTAAAACATTAAGCATTAACATGCTTACAAAGTACAAACATTAAACAAGTGAACAAAAAACACAAAACCAGGACAGAACACAGAAGTGGAAAAAAAAAATGCTAAACCCTCCCTTTAACGTTAAAAATTGATAAGATAAAAAATATCGAAAAAAGGACGAAAATAAGCTTGACGCGGTTTGACCGCACCCGACTCGAGTCAAACGCGAGTCGGGTGCATGTCCAAAATGGACGAAAATGATCGGTGCAGTTAGCCGCACCCGACTCTTGTTAACTTGTGTTGGGTGCAAATCCGAGCGGCACTCACACCCGCACCCGAGTCGTGTCGACACGGGTGCAGCAGTCACTTTGCAGCGTCCATGCGACAAACTAATCACTCCTGGTACGGATGCCAACACTAATTTCTCCTGATAATTTGTTGGTCTGCTTATGTAACACATGTAACGCCGGCAATGTATAGCAGTTCATGGATGATCGCATATGTTCTAGCAAATCGATATAACTACCACCAAGGCATTTCATATAAAGTACTTTTTTGTAGCTAATAGAATACACAAGCTCATCTGGGACTTCAGTATACGAGTAAACATATTCCATGATGTGCAAAGGACGAGTCTTTCACCTATAGTTCAGCACACCATTTTCTCGCAGTCATCTTGCATTTTTATGGAACTGATCACATCATAGCACTAAGCCAAAGCTTCACAACTCATGCAACTCCATAGCTTCAGATTTTCTAAGCATCATAAGCATTAATATCTAATACACACATAACAAGTAACCAACTTTGATAAGAATGGGATCTGATCATGTAAAAGAAATGTGGGTAAATCAAATCATGGATATAATTGAGACAAAGGACTTCAGAACGACCATAGATAGAACCTATCCAATTTTCACAGTAAGATGGGTTGGCTGTTCAAGGACTTGAAACTAGATACATAACCGTAATACTAAATCTACTCCTCAAAGCTAGAGATCCAAATCCCTCATTGTCTGTTGGGGTCTTAGACTAGAGATGTAGTTGCCACATCTAGATCATACTTGGTTGTATGTACTAAATTAAGTTCATTCTTGATTAGATATGACCATCAAACAATTCAATTAATTGCAGTTCACTAGTGAAGACTGACTTAACATAGTATGCTACGTAAACATTGATTTAACAGAGCACACTACCAATGGAATCATAACACCTATACTCTTTCTGGCTCTTGGGATATCCAATAAAAAGACATTTGATAAGTTGAGCATCTAGTTTATCTCGATGAGGTCCAAGTCTATGATTGAACCAAACCCACTTGATAACTTACGGAGAAGTTGAAACTAATCAAAAATTAGGGTAGAAATTTGAAAATGAACTAATTCTCCCAAAGAGAAGGAAGGCATACACTTAATCAGATAACACATAATTAAAATTGCATCTCCCCAATATGAAGCAAGCATATCATATTGAAGCATTAAGGTACAAACCAGGCTAAGATATCTATGTTCTCTTTCAACAACACAATTATTCTGCAAGGTAAGTGGACAAGGGGTTCGATGTTGGATCCCACTATTTCGGTAAAATCAAAACACATCATTTGATTTAAAGTTAAGAGCATTATCAGCGGGAATGACCTTGATAGACATCAAATATTGAAGAAAAGATTTGAGAACAGCAGAAACTTTAGATCTTTCTTTTATTAAAAAGACTCAAGATGATCGGGAGAATAACAAGTAATAACGACAGTGGGACATCAATGGAATCCTATTAGGTCCCTGTACATCAATATGAAGAGAATCAAACAATGCTCGATGGACTTTGACTTGAAGCAATTGAACTCCAATGAGGTTGCACCAATTGACAAGTTTCACACTAAAAAGAAACTGAAGGAGAGATGTAAGGAATGACTCGATAAAGCATTGGCACGGAAAGATGCCCGAGACAAAGATGTCACTAGAAAGGACTGGAAGACAACTTGATCACAAAAGGAAAGTTCACTTGGTTGATTAAGATGGTAGACATAACTTCCTCATGGCCTCTACCAATCATCTTCCTTGTCAACAAATCCAGAAAATACAAATTATAGGATAAAAAATCACACAGTTAAGCGGCTTAGTAATTTGGCTAACTGATAGTAAGTTTTGAGGAAATGAAGGAGCATGCAAAACATTAGTTAACTGTAGGGAAGAAGAGATGGATATGGTTCCTTGGCCCTTAGTAGGCAATAAACTAACATTAGCTAGAACTACATCATGATGTTCGATAGTAGAAAGAAACCAAGAACAATTTTGTGGAAATCCACATAGGTGTTTGGAGGCACCTGAATCCATGATTCATTTATTACTGTATTGAGTCAAGTTACTATCAGCAGAACTTGCAACATTGGTATGATGGAAACCACTAGAACCCAAAAGAATGGTGTGACAATCACTCATTATATTCAGCCCAACTAAGAGTAATACAATCAATGAATGATTCAATAGTAGTCTCTCCTTCAGATTTTTCTATTTGAGACCCATAAAAACTTGAGTCCATTCATTCTTATCCCAGCCTCTCCTTGAGATGACCAAATTTGCCACAATAGGTGCACTGAAGTGTTTACCTCTACCACCCATACTTCTACCATGACCTCTTCCTCGAGCATTAGGAAAAGTATCTTGCCCTTGTTCCATAGAAACAGCAAGAGCAATCGATCGAGACTTGGGTTGACATTGATGAAGAGTAATAGCAAGTCCACTCAAGCGATTATAGGCCTCAGCAAGGGTTGGAACATCAGAGACAGTAAGCATTTGCGCTTTTGCAAACGAATATTCAGGGGACAATCCATTAGGGAATCAAGCAACCATCCTATGATCTTGATGAGTTTTGTAATTGATGCAACACAAAGGTTTACGTGCATTAAGCCTTTGAAATGCCAATTTAATGGAGGCATAATACTGTGCTAATGTCTATTCTCCTCTCCTTGCTGTAGCTGATAAATTCCTCGCTCAACTTGCACAATATGATTAACATTGGTGTCATGCTATGTCACATGGGTACGGGTGCGGACAAAATTCAAAATCACGGGGTACACGGGTATGGCTGGCCATATATATAAAATATCAAAAATATATTCATTAATATTACAATCTAATACAATGCATATAATTATATTGTAATGTATTGAATATATAAATTCTTAACATGTTGTATATTGAACACATAATTACAAATACAGTAATATATAACAGCAGGAATGCAGCTGCAGTCAAGAAAGTGTAAAAGAGAACACAGCAGTTGTAGTGTGATGCAGAATGAAGGACTTGTAAATTGTTGGCCAATGAAATTGGCAAAAGAAGCAATGAAACAAGGAAACAAAAGAGGAAAAAATGAACATCAGTTGTAAAAAACTGAAGATGCAGCAAACGACGTAAAAGAGAGGAGCAGTCGGCTAAAAATAATCAAAAAACTGGTTGGTCAGTGAAAAAGTAAAAAAAAAAATGAACAAAAGAGGAATCAGTCAGCACTGAACCTGTCCAAAAATGGTCGAACACGACCTTGGGTACGCTGACCATACCCAACACTGCATGCGCCATGTCCACCCGCATGTCCACACCCGCACCAGTGTCTAGCCAAGACAACACCGATATTTCAGGTGCACAGCCGCACCAGTAAGCTTTTAGATGGCAGACTTACAGGAATTCAGGCAAGGATCAAAAGGGCTTAAAGCAAGAAATATAAATTAGAATATGCACTAGCATACAACACTGAATCTACTATAATGATTCATATTCAGATTAGGAATTTAATTCATCCGGAAACTTATGTAAGTAATTGCTTAAGTAATTATAATTGGGGAATGTTTGCCAAAAACGAAGTTCATATTTAAGGAAATTCTCATAATTAAACAGATAAGGGATTTGGTGTTTATTAGTATCACACTCAACCACAGACCTGTTCCATTAACTACAGAGGCCTTTTCTTCACATGTCCGCCTGTTATCTCTCCTTGTCAAAATTTGCAAGTTTCACAACCAAGTGATAAACCTCAATGAGAATTGAACCTAAACCACATAAAAAAAAAAGAACTATTCAGACGAATGACTACAGAAGAATCATCTTAAAAGCAGTCACTCAGATAATGAAAGAAGGAAGAGAAGGCCCCCTAATTGCAATCAGCAGGTGAACACTAGCATAACTGAAAATTTTATGGTAATATGGGAACACAAACTGCAAGATCTCAATCCATATTCACTCAATGAAATTGATATGCGCAACACCAATGAGAAAGACTCATATGATATTTTGGGATTACGAAAAAAAGAAACAGTTCTATGTCTCTCCACAAAGTGACTCCTGAATCATGTTCTATACCTACATAAGAACAAAACTACGTCAAACATTGGACTGTTTCGTCAAAAAATGCAACCAATGAAGATAAGAAATCAAATTCCAACTTTTTTAGTCAATAAAACCCTAATTTAGGAAAATGAAATTCAAGGCCTGGGCGATAAATTACCCAAACTGAGCATTTATAAAAAAAAAAAAACAAAAAAAAAAAAAAACAGAAGAAAACGTTGCATATTTTCGTAAAAGCTACATCAAGAAAGTTCAAAGACAAAGCAAAGCACCGAAAGCAAGTAGATGTATAATCTGCATACCAGAAGGAAAGAAGAAACAGTCCCACGCAAATCGTATAAGAAAAATTCGATCTTCCTAGCAATCTAAAAACTAAAAATTCAGAGAAAGGACTTCTAGGGAATCACTTCTATTTAGCGCTATGGGGCATGCTGCGGGAATTTAGAGTGAAGATGTCGAAGGATGGCGCAACTTTTCTAGTGAAAATAGTTATACAGAGCCAAGGAGGTGAACGGAGAGAGAGAACCTCACTCTGAGAGGTAGTAGCTCGTCGACGGCGTGCTTGTGAAGATGGTAATGCTTACGGCCATCGACGACAACGATGAAGTTGAATCTAGGGCGGGCGCCGACGGCAACTGAGACGATAACTCGAACAATGGCAGGAAGCTTTTCGGATTAGCAGGGAAATTTTAGGGGAAAGAAACAAAGGAACGATGCTGGCGTTCCGGGTTCCATAGGTGGGTTCGAGTCATCTACCGTATTGCCAGAGTCTGTATTGCCGGGGCAGATCATGCGCCTTGTCCCCCCCAATGTCTCTACTTATTCCGTTTGCAATCCGATTCTTGTACATCTACTAATTGGGCCGGCTTACTAAAGCTACATGTTTTTATGTTATTTGTGTTTCATTTTAAATATTTACTGAACCTGACATTATGTAATACATTAACGCATTATGATATATCTTTCTTTCCTGCTTGTGTAAGTATCTGGATCATGATTCGTTTTTATTAATGTATTGGAATTTATTTTACGGTTATCATGTTATTTAAGATTTTACATATGGTTCGGATCTATATAAGATTTAAAGATATCAAGTAATATAATCTGTTTCAGATTCAAAGCTGCAACGTTTCAGATTGACTTGAGATTTATATGATATTTATTTTTCCATAATCGAGATCTGAATTGTGTTCCGTATTCACTTCTTTCTAGATCTAAATTCTTTGATTTCCAGTTCTAGTTTATGAGTTCGACCTGCTTTTTTTTTCTAAGAAATTATGGCTAGATTTAGAATATTTATAGATCTAAATTTCTTTGATTTCACAATCTAGTGTCTGGCTTAGATCTAGTCCATACATGTTCCAGATCCAATATATCATCCAACACGATTTGCAACGTCTACAATCCTTTTATGGTTCAAAGTTGTTTGGAGTCCACATATTATTCTACATATATCCTAGCTAGATTTGATAGGTCCTCCGAATTTACATTGAAACTTATATTTGTTTATTAGCTTCGTTCCACTGTGTGATATAGAATTGTTATGTGGTGCTGATTTAGATATACGTTGGCCTCCAGGAAATGCTCTACGAAGTAGCTGTATTTTGATATTGCAATAATACTCGTTAGTCGCACATTGAACATGGTATGTGCCTATGTGCATATCGATTACCCACGTATAAATAAATCTTGACATTGGTTATGATAATATTTGAGTCTGTCTATGTAATGATGCAATGGAATACAATAAACCAGATCGCTAAAGTAGGTTTTGCATCTTGTTGGTAGATCATTTAGCTCGGTGAAGATGGACTCTAGATTATTTAGATGAGATTATGATCACATGATTCACTTGGGGTGTTTGATAGCCTCGGATTTGAAACCTTCAGGATTTTAAAATTGTCAAGGGGCCGAGCTATAATTTCAAAATTTTAACAGGGGCCGAAATAAAAATTTTCAAATTATATATATATAATGAACTAAAATTTTTTAAATTTACATATAAATTTGTAAAGTTTTTAAAGTATGAGGGAGGAGGGGTGAGGCCCCAGCCGCCCTTGAAAACCGTGAATTTAAGATCAGACCCTCCCCTCTAATTGTAAATCCTACCTTTTCTTAATGAAAACAAGAAGTAAAATAAGGATCTTAAGTGTAGACGTTAGGTTTGACCTAAAATCCTTAATTTGATGAACCATAGAGTTTATCATGTATCTTTTGCTACATGGATAAAAACATGTCATGTCAGATCCACATCAATTGATATTACTTCAAATCTGATGCTATCAAATGCCTCCTTAGACAAAATGATTATAAAAGTCTAAACCTCTTTTAATATGTAGCTTAAAATAAATCTTGAGGAAGAGCACCAAACTAAATTCGTTTGATCCTGATGGTTTATGATAGTCTCTAGTTAGGCAGTAGAAATTCTCAACTCCTCTAGATGCAAAGCTCGTAGGTCTTCAAACACAAAAAAACATGAACGTAATTTGAAGGTCGAAGGTTTGCCTACTCATAATATCTTATCGAGATCCGTTTGGTTTTCATAGCATTGCGATACTAGTTATGCAAGTACATTTAAGTACATATTAAAAAATTAACACCAAGAGGCAGATATATAAAACCTATATTGTCTACGGATCACATACAAGCAAACTTGACCCTACCCACTTACTACTCCTATTCCTCGTGTTTTCTCTAACCTCCTTTTCTGTTGATTTTTGTGCAGTGGGTAGGGAAAAGAGGCGGCATAAATATTTCATCGAGTACGTGCGTCGGCAAGAAGCTTCCGGTTGGTACGTTTTTGGGTTGGCGGGGCTGGGGGTTGGGGAGAGAGTGTGTCCGCATGTGCGAATTGTAGACGGATAAAAGCTGCGAAGCGTAATAAAAAAACCGTAGCCAAACCTTCCCCGACGGACATCTAGCCGTCGACGTGGGCATAAACTGCGACGGTTCCAGCCGTGGGGACCACGGGCCATTAATGGCGGCAGGGAACCACTGATTATACCCGACGCCGGCAGCCGTTTGAGAGTGCTCAGGATGCGCAAGAGCTATGGCCGTTGAAAACTTGTGCGGTGAGCCCGTGCTCAAAGGCTATACCAGTGAATGTTTGCACTCGTATGGACTTGGGTGGAGGAGACCCTTTTTAAAAAAGAAAGAAAAAGAACGAGGAAAAAAGGAAGCACACCATAAACCCGATCCAGAAATCTCCCTTACAATATACAAATGGGAAAATTTATGAAAGACTTTAAGCTCTTAAATATGGGGTTGCAGTATCTGACTTCTTGTCCACTTGTGTCATGGTAAACAGACATGTTGGCTCTACTTAGGTCACCAAACTGAGGTTTGAATAGAAAAATGGGTAGCCAAAAATTCTTCAAGCTGCTTGCACCTTGGATACGAAATGCGAAGATACACCATGGAGCAGCCGAACAACCAAGTTTTCCATCGGAGTGCCTAATCCAATCATGAAGAACGCCATGCACTGGAACTGATGGTTCAAGCCCAAGTTCCTGATATCAAAATTTTCTACAACCGAATGAGCATGAATTTTCCCACCCTGCTATACAGTATTCATGATGATGTTGTTTGCTACCAGAGAGAAGAATATCGGCATGCAAATTTACCTATGTACATTTGCAGCTGTCCATAATGAAGTATGGACAATTTGATATACAAGGGCAGACTCTACATAACGTATTCCATTAAGTTTAAATCATAATCACAAATAACGTTTCGGAGTTTTACACGGCGAGGTTTTTTTTTTGTATAATATTGCAAGCTCAAAAAACATGGAAAAAATATAGTACATTTTTAAAAATTTTAAAAAACTAAAAAAGATAAAAATAAAATAAGTGAAAACCTAATAACATAAACATCAAAACATAAGTAGATTTGCAATAAATAAAAAATAAAAAATAAAAAAAACTGTTTGACATTAAAAAAACACGTTTTATTTTTCGTTTTTAACGTTTTTATTCCAAAAAACGTGTTTTTTTCTAAGTTTTAAATGGCCAGTTAATTTTTCGCGTTTTTTTCACATTTTTTTTCGAAAAAACATAATACCATTGTAAGGAAAGTTGACTTCCTAGACAGGTACACAGAATAGAAGAATATAATGTTTGCGGTTGCATGTGGCTTCTGAGATGATTACATGAAAACATGTTGCTTTAATCTAGGTCAAACTTCGGGCAAAGACGGAAACCTGCGATAGGCAAATAATCCCCATGCTTGATCTAGCAGAGGACAATATATCATGTCATTCAATTTCGAAGATCCTTTCTCCTTTACTTATGAGAATGAATTCGACCAAGTACTACATGCTTACTGTCCTTGATCCCATACAAGTGGGATCTACGTGCTGCATTGCTGGTTCACCGAATAAGAGGCTCCCATAGTATACGATCCACCATGAAACTATTGTCCACATCTCTGTTTTACACTAAATCCCTTCTTTGTTGCAAAAGTTAATAAATTAAATTATGTTAGAGAAACTTACTGATGCAAGCTCCTCAATAACAATTGCTCCATTTCCATCCTTCTCAAATAATTCATATGCTTGAAACGCATGCTGCTCCCAACTATCCAAAGCTTCCATCCGATGCACGCTAATGGTAGCGGCGAAGAATTTCTCAAAATCCATTTTTCTGTATTGTAGATAATTCACCTACATAACATAAAAATGGATAATTAAAGGATGGAAGAAGTTTGAGAAGCAACAATTAGTGAAACACTAAATTATGGGGCTGACTATTCCCAATGGAATAATAAAACTTGTGAATGAGCTTAAAGTTATTATATGGTTATCTTACTTTGCTTGTTCTTTCAACTTGAAGGAAAATTCTATGTCTAGGAATAGTTGATGGATTGCAGCAAAAATGATTATTTCCTAATAAATAAAATGCTATCTAGGGTGTGTTGTGCCAAAAAAATACTGAAATATAATTAATAAGCTAAAACAATTAAGAATGTTGACATTTGAACTAGCAGCACCCATAATTTCATGGACCCCCCCACCCTCCAATTTTTTTCCAAAAAAATTACATTTAATTTTAAAAAAAAATTACTTAGCCTAAAAATTTTGAAAAATTATATTCAGCCCCCTGTTAAAATTTTAAAACTATAATTTGGTCCCGTTAATAAAAAGTTTTTGGCTTTGCCCCTGATTTCATCTTTCAGTGTCCACAAGGGAAAAAATTGGCAATTTATT
The DNA here is from genome assembly GCF_008831285.2 of Nymphaea colorata. NCBI lineage: Eukaryota > Viridiplantae > Streptophyta > Magnoliopsida > Nymphaeales > Nymphaeaceae > Nymphaea > Nymphaea colorata. Next base: position 11,169,013 of record NC_045142.1, read on the forward strand.
TCAAAAGCTTGCAGGCTTAGAGTGGGCGTCCAACACCCTGAAATTCTCCTACTTGATCAAATCTTGCTACATAACAATGAGGACAGGTGGAATCTTGCAGTGGCTGCAAATCAAAAAGACTGGTTGCTGTGGCTACATGATTGCTTGGAAGGTCGCAGGAGGGTGCTGATGAAGCTACCCCTATTAACTGGATGCGCTCACGCCATCAAGGTCCTCTTTAGCGATCATCTTAGTGAAGCTTTAGATCTGATAATTAGCTTCCTAGGAGGACTTTCTGTTTTTGTTCCTTCTTTATTCTTTCATTTGTTGGTTATTGTTTGATGATACAGTCCATTTCTTTAATAAATGTACGAGGCCTTTCCTGCTGCGATGCACCTTTGGAGAGGGCATCATTTCTCAATAATTTGAATATAGTGAAGTATGAACAAGTAATGCGGAGTAGAAAACATGAATTTTTGCATACACGGGATATTGTAGTCACCACACATCGACATAAATCATATCTTAAGATGTCATGTGTAAAATTACATGATGAAAGATTTTTTTTTTTTCTCTTAATCACACCAAATCCTTATGTGCGTTTTTTAGAATTTTTTGAAAATCAATAGTGGTAGTGGGTACTCTTACAACATAAAGCATATAGATTAAAATGATTAACTAGCATAAAAGCTCTATCGTTTTATAAAATAATATAGAGAACCATGACTTGCATTGACATTATGTAGCCCATGGACATTTCCATGAATGATTTAAAATGTTTAAATATTTGTTGTTACTTTATTAGGGAATTGATTCAATTGACGCTTGAAAGTCCGATCGTTATTTGGCTCCATCATATTGGAGGTATGATGTGTATCTCGACCGATGTAAGAAAATACCCACTGTTATTGATAATATTGATTGCAGGTTCTCTTAGTAGAGGGAACCGGTAAAATTGCAGTTTGTGCGCGTTTTCCAGAAAAAGAATACTCTCTCCGTGCAAGTGGAATCTCACTACAAGATTTCTTTTAGCTTTGACGCTTTTTTACCGGCAGTAAAATATTTTCTAACGGCAAAAGATCGTCTCAATGACTTCGGCTATGGATTGCTAACATTTTTACCCATGGTCAGTGCTGATTACCTACAGTGACGTCATGATATCGTTTACTGACGAGTTTTCCATGGTAATGTCTGGCTAGTGATGCTCAGTTTGTATCATCACCGAAAATTCACTGACGATTATACATCGTTGGAAATGGGATCGACATTGTTGATGCATTGAATAGTGATTGTAACTACTGACGTTAATATCTCATCGTAGTTTATAGAGACAGTGACTTTTTTTGCTTCCTATGTAGAAATTGCACTACAATTTAATGAACACAAATCTTGAACTTCATAATATTTTAAACTAATAAGAAATATGAATATACGTATTAATCATTCTGAAGATACAACAGTTTATGAGCAGAAAAAAAAAGAATTACATAACTGTATAATCAATACAAAACAATTAAAAATATTTTCATTTGAAGCCTCCACGTCACTGTCATCATCGTCCATCCCGCTACATCTGTTAGGACTATACACGCACATGATCAGTGAAAACCATTTAATACGTCACAAATAGATGAGAAAGATCATGAAATGGGTGATCTTCGACTTTGTTTAACAGAAAAGGCTGAAAAAAGTAAACAAACTTTCAAAGAAGCCGAGGAACACCTGGCGTCTTTCATCTCATTTTTCAAGGTAGATCTTCACAAGCTCTTTAATGCTTTTTATGTACTAGCTATAACTGAGGATTTTAACACCCCTAATACAGAAAAGAAACAGTACATAATATGAGAAAGTTACTATAACGCAACGAAGTCTAACGAATGCATGATGCTTTGATAAACCCTTCTTTTTTGCAGTCAAGCAACACAAGCATCCCTTTGATAGCACAGGAGCAACCATGTCGAACAGAAATTTTTAATATCTGGTTGAGAAGAATTCTAAACCTGACTTGGCTGTTCTCTTAATTGTGGCCATAGATGCCAGGGATCTCCTTCTATAGAGCAGTTCTTTCTACTTACTATGGAACCCCTTTCCAGAGCTACTTCTTCAATGCGGATGTGGGGTCTCTTACTAGAAAACGGCAATAATCATTTAATTATTCCTCCTATACGCTAAGAACTCTGTATGACTTGGCGGAAAGTGAGTTGAGTTCAGTACCTCAAATCCCCAAAGAAAGAAGCCGAGAGATGGTTGTTTTGATTCAAGCATTCATTAGATCTTGTTCATTCCTTTGTGTCCTTTGCTAATTCTAATCTTTCTTCTTTCGGAACAACAAGATGCAGTGACGGCTTAGTTTGCTTCTAATGTTATGCTACTGAATGAAAGAAACGATGCTGATCTTCCTTCATAGGCACTTGGCCGGCGGATGCTGATCCACGCGTAGTATGAGGACTTGTGGAAGAGACGCGTAGATGATGCAGCCTCTGCACATTTCTGTTGCCTTTTCAATGATTCACATGGCAGCCCAACAGACAGCTAGCCTAGCGTGATGTCCCTGTTACTTTGCACGCACTTTCAGGCTCTATAGTGCCTACTGCAAAAACCTCACCGACTTTTCAGATTGTCCACGTTCTGTGCATTCAAGAGACGGAAAGGCTTTTACAGAATGAGGCGCTGGTGGTGCAGCCGGTGCTCTTTTCGTGATTGAGTTGCTTTATATGCCTCGGCACAGAGAAAGCTAAATAGTCCCTGACCGTCTTAGAGATGGATCAATCTAGTGTCTTCTGCTAGGTCAATATAGATAAAGACACTAGGTCAATCTAGATAACATGTATGGGCGGGGAATGAGTCGAGGCCGACCCGGCTTGACATTCTCGGGTTTGGCGTGATTAAATTTAAAAATATATTTTTAAATAAAAAATATATAAATATAATTATTTAAAATAAAATATTATAAATATACATAAAAAATTAATAAATTTTTTTTGAAAAACTCATTATTGGTTCCACCCAGGCTTATTATCAGGATGACTTGGGCCGGCCCGGTTTTAAGTTGGGCAGAGTATTGGCTACCTAGCAGCGGCCCGGCTTGGTGCCCAAGTTTAATTGAGAAGCATGTCATTTCAATTACATGCTTTCCTTCAAAGTTTGCCTCAAGTTAGGACTTGTAGCATGTCGAGCATATCATGGGCTATTTGTCTCAATTAAGTAGCCTCACTGTGCTGCTCTTCATTGGTAGCTATTTCTTCTTACATCCAATGCTATCTTTGAAAATGCATGACTAACCTCAATCAATTTTATTTTGCAACAAAAACTCATAAAATTTGTCCTACACTTTATTGATAGATCAAAACAAGTCCAATATGTTAAACAACTTGCTTGATTCAAAGTGGGTTTTACTCTCTTCTTTCATTTGCATCCAAAACAATCTTTTCTTTGAAAGTTACTAATTCTCAGCTTGCTACCTTACTATGAGAAATCAGCTTGAACACAATAAGTATTCTAGCTTTCGTGTTGTCAGTGAACTTAGAATATGGATTTCCAAGTTCATCTACATTAGCAAATGGACCATCCAAGAAAAGCTAGGCTGTACCAAGAGGTGGCAATCTTGAAGAAGATCAAATGTCAGGAAAGAGGTGAATATGAATGAAAAAATATTATTATGAAGGCAATCACAAATGGAATTTTCATGAATATGGTGTAGACTGCATGTCACATATAACAGTGCATGTAATCTCTCTTGCCAGTGAAATAGGCAATTGAGAGAGAAAATGGACATTGTAGGTTGTTGAGCTGAACCACTACAAAATGTGTTCTCTTCTTATCTTGTCTTCCTTGCTTCTAAGTTTGAAGTTTAATGCATGCAACTTGTCACAGCCAGACTCTTTTGCTGGTGCAACATTGGTTGTGTGAGAGGCGCAGTTATCAAAGAATACCCCTCAATGAATTGCCGATAGTAGTTTGCCAAGCCAACAAAAGAACGCAACTCCGGTACATTGGTTGGTGGCTTTCAGTCCTGAACAGCCCTCACTTTTTCTGTGTCCAATTGTAGTTGACCTTTTCCGACAATATGACCGAGAAAACTGATTTCTTGTTGTTCGAATAAGCATTTATCGTGCTTCACATAAAGTTCGTTTTCTTCCAACACCTTGAACACTGTCCGCAGGTGTTCCACATAATCTCCTATTGAGCCGCTGTACACTACAATATCATCAAGATAGATTACCACAAATGTATCTAAGTATAGATAGAATATCTTGTTCATTAGAGTAAAAAAAGTGGCTGGGGCTTTCGTCAACCCGAACGACATTACCAAAAATTCAAAGTTACCGTAGCGAGTGACAGAAGTTGTCTTTGGCTCGTCACCATCAACAATCCGAACTTGCTAATATCCCGATTTGAGGTCCAGCTTGGAAAATACTCAAGCTCCCCCTAGTTGATCAAAAAGATCTGCAATCAAAGGTAAATGATATTTGTTCTTTACCGTTACCTTGTTTGGCGCTCGATAATCCACACATAGCTTTTTGGAGCCATCATGTTTTGCTTGGAACAACAATGGTGCACCAAAAGGAGCTTTGGAGGGTCTGATTATACCTCTAGTTAGCATCTTGTCTAACTATCACCGAAGCTCTTTTAATTCTGCAGGGGCCATCCGATAAGGTCCCATTGCCAGGGGTTTGGCACCAGAAATGAGTTCTATGGCATGATCCACCTCACGTCGAAGTGGCAGCTATCTAGGGAGCTCCGCAGGCATTGTTCCTGCGAATTTCGCTAAAACAGGCGCAAGCGCCTCTGGGGCCAGACCAGGGGAGTCATTAGTCACTTTCCTTATTGCCACCAAGTATATCTCTTCGCCGTGTTTTAGGCCTTTATTCAACTGAAGAGCAGATATCATTGCAGCCTTACCCTTATCCCTCTTAACCGATATTTGTGGGACCATACAAGGAGACTTCTCGTCCATGATACTGATACTGCGCATGTTCAACATCGGGACCATCTTCGCTGTACTGAGGAGCTCCATTCCCAGCATCATTCGGAAATCATCCATCGGGACCACCGAGAAGTTGACTCTTCCTGACCAACTCTCAAACTTCACAACCGCATCCCGGGCTACACTGTGGATGGGTTTTGCCTTCGAGTTCACCGCCTTCATGCGTAACTCTCCCTTCCCAAGGGTGAGGCCCAATCTCCTCACCTCCTCATTTGAGACGAAGTTATGCGTGGCACCTATGTCTACCATGGTCATAGTAGGCCTTCGATTTACCAAGATCTCTAGATACATGAGCTCATTGGAAGGTGTCACTATCACCATCGTTTTCTTCTCCTTTCCTAGGGTGTTTAGAAGTTGAACTGCACCCATCTTTGGTCTTTTCTCTTCTTCACCTTGTACCACACTAGTAGATTGTCTTGAAGAGCTTGCCTGATTGTTCCTGTTTAGAAGCTTCACACATTTCCTTTACGAGTGGCTACCTTCACAAAACCAGCATTTCAACACTCTATTCTGAGGGTTGTCATTTTTGCGAAAGAAGGTCCTCCTCTCGACTTGATGCTGAGTCGATGATTCATTTTTACGTTCCTGTCGATCCTCTTTCTTTCCTCCATGGTCAGGCTTCTTCGAGGGCCTGAAGGTGTTAGTGTAGCTCTTGCGCTGGGTATCGGCCAAGCGTTTTGCTACCACATAAGCATCCTCCAAGGTCTCTGGATTACTCCTTTCAACTTCGGATTGTGCACACGATTGAAGTTCGAAAATAAACCAGTTCAGTTTATCTTGTTCTTGCTTATCTGGTACATCTAACATGAGCCTCTGATAGGCCCTCACATAATCTCGCAAGGATTCTGTATATTTTAATTAACCAACTATTTGATAGGCATGGCATGTCGCATTCGAGGGCATGAAGTAAGTCCTCAACTCTTGCTGAAAATCATCGAAAGTGTCTATTGTGCAGATCCCCTTCTGAACGTCAAGCCGCTTCCGTCTCCAACATGCCACAACATCGCCCTCTAGCAACATAGCCGCAGTCTTGACCTGAAGGTCATCCCCCACAACGCCTTGCAGATCCAGATAATATTCTACTTGGAATAAAAAGTTGTCGATCACTCGACTATCCCGATTTCCATTGTATTTTGCTGGCCTCTGAACGTCGACCCTCGCTGGCCAATCATCACCTCCACCTACAAAAAAATGTCGCTGTAGTGTGCGGTTCTTTATCTGAAGTTTCTTGACTTCAGCTTGCAGTGCAGTCACTGTGTCAGTAAGTGACCAATTCATGGCCATAAGATCGACCATTTGATCCCACAGGATCTTCATCTCGTCCTTCATTTCACCGAAGGACTCGGCTGCATTGCCTAATGTTTCTTCATGAGTAGTCACGTCGATAACCAGCTTGTTCACCACCTCGACCAGGTCTTCCTGACCCTAGGATGTACTCATCTCGTCAGACTGGGCTACTCCCTTTCCCTTAGCGCTTTGCAGATTGTATTGAGTCGTCAGGACGTCCTCTTTGATCAACGATCGCCAGCGTGTTGTTTTACACCGACTATCCAATCGCTTCTCCAGATTGAGCAGAACCTGAGCCTCTGATACTAGTTGTTACAGGCTAACTCTTTCAACCCGTGCGGCACGGCAAGAACGTGATTGCCGTAAGCCTTCAAACCACCGAAAGGGGTACAAGGGTAGTTTTAGAAAATAAGTACATAAAGAACACTTTGTGAATTGTGAATAAAGAAATCTCGCAATGTATTCAACTTGAAAAATTTATACATCACGAGAAAGATAAGCAAGGAGAATGATCTCAACTTTACTTATATAGGATGACCGAAGCCGCTTATAGGATTCCCATGCCGACCACCCAAAACTAAGAATCCCAATACATGACACTTAGACCGGTGGGAGGATACTCCCTTACAAGAAAACGAGTATAAGCAAAGGACTCAACATAAGTAAAGGAAGTACACTGCAAAATAAAGCAAAAGACTACACAGACTCTTAGACATAGGGGAACATGCACAGTAAACAGATATATTAATTTAAGAAATATGTTTACAAGACAATAAATTACTTTACTTTAATTAGGTCACAAAATCCTGTCAATTACTTCAATCTCTTCAATCTCCAGACTAAACATATGCCATAGGCTCATGGACTAGCATGAGTCTATTATGTCATGAATGGATTCGGCCAACTAAAAATAGAAGCTGGAGTATGAAATAAAACAATTAGTTGCCAAAAACCAACTCACTTATCTAGGTTCATAACCATGAAGTAAACATGACACAGTATGCAAGTCATTATTTCATAATCAATGATGCAAGATCTTATATAGCATTATTAGAGCAGTTCAACAGAAATTGAATTTTAAACTATTTGACAACTAATGTGCGATAGTTCACAAAATGAACCAGTGTTTTTAAGTGTGCATGCATGAAAGCGTGATGTGCATGCATCACTATGCATCAAATGTGTCTCAAAAAGTAAAGGTCAGGTGTACTTGACCTGACGCACACACATAATGATGATGCATATCTGGTGCGTGATGTATGGTCAGTCCAGTCATTTATAATGAGCCAGGAGAAGTCTATCCAACTCCCACTCTCAATACGGAAAAGGGTTCCAACTTGTAAAAAGGGTTTTCATTTCTCTATCCTTCTGGCAACAATGTTAATGCACCCCCACTCTTCAACAAACTCTCCAGCAGCCATTACGTGACCTCCAGTGAAGGTTTGATCCAGCTCCATGAGTATTTTAATCTATCTCTCCTCATCACTCTCGGTTGAATGGCTGATGTTTGCCAACAAAAAATGACAGAAAAGCAGGCAGCCAATCTTGCTGGTCCTCCAAGATACCACATGCTTTCCGGTTCTTGTCAGTTCATATATATTGTATTAGACATCTGGATTTGATATTATGTGGCACAAAGTTTATTTAAAAAACAAGGCTTGTCAACTTATTTCATCAGTTATTGGGTGTCTACTTGTAGGTTGTGAACTCTTTTGTTTCCCATTTCACAAGTTGTTTGTCTAATCGAGTCATGTATCCGAGTCTGTTTTGTTTGGTAATTCTTACACATCGCAGTGCCAGATTGTGCATGTGTTGCCTCACATGCTTAATGCATGGCTTCACATCAACACACTTAACGACATTGAAATGAACGACATACATAAATTTTGCTTGTTAAACCCTATGTAGCTAAGACATTTTTTTTATTAAACCCGATATAGCATAGAGCACAGAATACTTTTAGTTCAGGTTGCTCATGATGAGTTTATATTAAAATAACTTTCAGAGGGCTAATCCAGTCCCATAATAGAATCACTATCCATTTATTATCTACCAGTAGTTGTTCCCACCACTTTGGGCCATGGGTGGTCTTAATCCCCTATAAATTTTGAGGAATAGTCTCAATAAAATGATAAATCCAAACATACATTTATTCATACAAAAATATCTGTTCTTTGGGATAGATGCTCATGCCCCTTTGTTTGCATTAGATGATTCTAATGAAGATGATCACTGCATGACTTTGTGCTTGATAGGGACTAAGATATCATGTAATTGAGAACCTTCTACCTTCACGACCCCGATTGCTTCAAGGATTATCACACAATCTCTCTGTTACCTACCAATATCTTTTCTCTACCTCTGTATACAAGTTTCTGTAACCACAACATTAGTGGTTGGTTTATGCAGGTGGCTAAGCAACTCATTTGAGTAGCTATGTGGTTTGGAATCCTACCCATCGTGAGCAGACATGATGGGTAGACTATTTATTTTACTTACATATCATATCAAATATTTGTCCTTAAATAACATACTGGCGATAGTTGTGCAAACCACAAGTGTAGATGTGAATAACCAAATGTGTACCATCTAGTGAAATATAATGTTTTAGCCTATAAAAAATAATAATTTGTGCACTTTAGCTATACACGTAGCATGCTATGCCCTAGATTAAAGTTCACCTTCACAAGTCTCAATATATTCAATCCCTTGGCACATTATTATGCTGAACAGGTCTCCCACTATAATTATTTATTTAGTGTTTGAATCTACCATTTCTTTGTAGTGATTCAATTTGCCAGCAATAAGTGATAAACATTTGGGAAGTGATAAACATTCTTCTTTTCATATATGAATTCATCAACTTAGAACTGGCCGCTTTCCCAAACATGCCTCCATTCGACCAAATCATTGGTCTTTAGGCAACACAAAAAGTAGTATCACTAATTCATCATTACGAAATACAGTTAAGAGTTCATAGAAGAAAAACAGAAAAAAAAAGAATTAAAAAACAAATAAAGAGAAAGTAGAAAAAAAGGACCAAAAGATGGATGTTTATACAATGACTATTAAAACATGCATTTTCACCTACATGAGGCCTCTTCTTTCTTGTAGTATCTGTACAGGATATTGGTTAGAAATAGTTAAGTTCTTCTCATGTGTATCTAATGTCTAGTGATCAAGATGGATAAGAGCAGTCCCATGCAAGAAGTTCATGCAAAGATGGAAAATACCAACTTCATTTGTGCTTCTACATTTAAGAAAACATTTGTTCAAGGAAAAGGCTTATGTAGATACTTTGATGGAATCATGATATAAACTATGCTGAGAAATTTCAAGCTTGGGTTGCGTATAAGAAAAACTTGTATAGCAATGCAGGTTTATAGATGAAGTAAATAAGAAAAAAAAAAACAAAGCAGTTTGTGGCTTCCTACCTCAGAACCTACCAAAATTTATCTAGCAGTATCCATCTTACAAATCATGGTTAGTCTGACTTGGTACTTAGTAATTTGCCCTAGCCTAGATGATGGACCATGTCTGATAATGCCTTTAACTACCTATAATAGTGTGGTCTTCACAAGCATGGGAATTTCTTGACTAGGTTAGAAGGTGGCCCAAATCATGAAGACAAAGACACATCTCTAACATTACCAGGTGAAGGTCATGACTACAAAGAAAATCAATGCTATTGACAAGCCCACAGCTAAGACACACGGACATGGCAGTTTAGCCCATGTACCTGTGTCGACACGTGGACACGTGGATCCGGACACGGGACACGGGCGGGACACCCCAAAAAATAAAAGTTATTAATTTATTTTTTTTTCATTTTATCATTTTTTTGTGACAGATCCAGTTATTTTCATAAACAATCTTTTCAAATAAATTAGAAATTTTGTGATAAAACAAACTTTCTTACGAGACTGTAAGAGTGAACTATTAATTTAATGTTTTTTTTCATTTTATCATTTTTGAGAATATAAAATTTGCAGTATCCGCGCATTCAAAAATTTTGAAAATTGCCGCGTCCGTACCCATATCCCCATCCCCGTAACAGTATCGTCCCCGCACCCATGTGACATAGGCCCACAGCTATCTATGCAGATTGCATTTGAACTACTAAGGGGAGTTGAATTGCTTCACTGAAAAACCAAATTATAAATCAGTTTAGATCATCAGATTACTTCACGCATTGCTATCCTTATTATACATCTCATATGATATTGAAGAAGTTAGATAGCTTTTCATGCTTATAGCCATTCATGCAATGCATATTTATGGAGTATTCTTGTTTAGTTTTTAATTCATCAAGCATAATGATTTGAATTTCACCATTACGAACGGTTTAGGATAGATTTTAGCACATTTCAGTTAAGGTCATAACTATGTGCATCTTCTAACTTAAGAGTTACATGACCAAAGGCAGCTCTTGCAACAAAGTAGAATTTTCTATAAACCTTGATTTTTACCTAACTTTGTGATATCAGTATCTCAATTCCTAGGACTGATTTTTCAATTCCATCAAAGGGATCACTTTTAAGACAGGGCTAGACGTCCCATACCAAATTTTATAAAATTTGAAGTCGCTTTACTCCCCTTTAACCCATTAATATTAACTTATTTTCCACAAGACACAATGACATATTCAAATTGAATAAACCTTCAAACTGCCAACCTCAGATCTCACTATATAGAATGAAATTTTTAAATATGTAAAAAGGGTTTATTCATAGAATAAATATAGATTTACTGCTCAGATTTTAGCCCAACATAGGTAGTCTGCATCTTATTTTTAATCGTTCTATAGACGTCAACTTTCTATAAAAAAAAAATTCTTTATTTTCTGTGGAAGCCTTTTTTCTATACTAAGTTGTAGACATTGTATCTTAAGATCTAGGAAGAATTTTCCAATTCCATGACTTGGAAAAATTTCTTACATATGTCTCATATACCTATACCAAATTTAGAACAAGTCCAAGATTGTTTGGATGGTCCCTCACTAAATTTATATAAATTATTTATTGCAAAACTTTGTTTTTTATTTTCTCTAGAAATCTCATTTTTAACAGAACTTGTTTATTACATATCTCATTGCCTGGGTTGGGTTTTCTAACTCTTTTAATTGCACATGGTTCATGAATGTTAATACTCTCTATGGTAAAAATTTATAATAAGCCCATATCTGTTTGGCAGGGTTTTTAATCAAGTTCTAGAAACTACTTTTTTTGCAAAAACCTATTTTCTAACTGTTTTTGGTCATAAAATTTCCAAGAACTCTCTGAGATCACTACTCGAGTTCTGCTTAGGATTTTAGTTCACTCAAATGGGTCAGGTTCCTAGATATGTCTATATCATGCCCACTAGCTTGCATCATATATGGAATCCTATGGCATATTCAATTTGATCCAAATTAAAATAAGTTTTTATGTATTAATGGTAGATGTAATTTATTGCCTTTATGTGCCTAGTTTAAGGTGTGCATTTAGGAAAAGTTATGTGTGATATCTAATGGCTTATACTCATAATAATTGAATGCCATTATGGCCACCTCGACTAAAAAAATTGCAAATTGAAAAAGCCAATTGCTTTCATGTTTATGGAGAGAAGTTTTAATAAAGCATGTTGTAAATCAAATTATCAGCTATTGGATGATGTGCTTTCACCTCTCCAGCCCAGTTATTTCATTTATTGAGAGAGAATGCTATAAATTGTTCTAGGAAGATTCCGAGAGAAGTAATAAATGTCATTTATCAAGTGGTATACGCTATGTGGCACAGTGGAAGATGATGTAATTTGTTGTTCTTAAATAGATCATTTATTGTATTCCTTGAAATTAAGGTGTTAACTTCATATTTGAGTTGGACTTCCTTAGTGAGGAAAAATTATTTGTCATGATGCGGTTTATAGACTTGTAGGTCTAGAGGGAAGATGTACTGAAGTTGGAAGAATTTTATGAGGATGGAAAGATGTGAGTCACCTCTTGCCTTGGAAACTTGAAAATAGAGCAAAGGTGAAACTGTGCTCTGAAAAATGAGGTTGAGAAATCCTTTTGCCCTTGTAGAAAAAAAAAAAAATGATTATGTATAACATGGGTCTGGTATTCCGGTTGTCAAGGTTAAACAAATTTGTTCAACTACAGTTGTTCATGAATTCAGTTCCCTTTGCTTAAGCTATGTTTTTAATAGCATAGTTTTAAATAATGATAAAAATAAACTGGTCTGGAGTATTGTAGAAGCATATTATTTGTCTAGAAATGATATTATATGAAAGGATTAGAGTTGACAGGATTGTTGGAAGTTGGAGGAAAGAGCTTGGGCTTCTGATGCAGTACTAAGAGCCAAGTTGTTTACTTTTTTTGGCTCCAGAGGGTTGCATTTTTAACTCTTGGCATGGTGAATAAATGTTTTACTTGTTTTGTAGCTGAGAAAACATGCTTCCACTTATTTTTTCATTTTAAGTATACTGATTTTGCTTGGCATTTTAGGCTTGCTCATTCACTAAAAGACACTTTCAGATTGGTGGTGGAGTAGGAAATTTAAGATGAAATTGATGAAAAAATTTTAAGATGAATTGGATGAAAAGTTGCTCACAATTGGCCTTTCAAAGATGATCTGGCGTCTTGAGAAGTTGCAGAATGCTAAGGGTGACAAAGAAGTGGGCTGTGCTATACGGGATGATATTAGAGCATTAATTTTTGTTGTTAAGTGGCAAAAAGTTTGTAGGGGTGAGGCAGTTTTATGGATGAATAGAAGCACTAGGCCAGTTCCTTGGCCATCCCTTTTCAATTTGAATTTTTAATCCAATCGGCATGCTTTCACTAGAAAGTTATGCAGAAGTTAGGTTAGACTGGTTGTGGAAGATTAAATATGGTATGCTATTGATTATTTATTTATTTATTTTTTCTGTAGATCTTGCTTGATAATACTTTTGTGTAGATGCCATGAAATATATGTGTTCAAGCTGAAAGAAGTGAATGCAATCTTTGAAAAAGGTGGTTATAAAAGTATATAAGAATCAAGGACTTTAGTATACCTCGTTTAATGTAACAATGGGTACTATGTATTTTTGCAATTGTAACCATGCTAAAATTACCCTAAGTCTTACGTGTCTTGATATTGTTGTAAATTTGTTTTCTATTTGGGATTTGTTGGATGATTTTGAGACACTTTTGCTTGTTATGTAGAAACGATGGATGATTTTGAGACACTCTTGCCCGTTATGTAGGCTATTCTGAGGTTTGGTATTTGCTCTTATTGTCTTGTGATGTACAACATCTATTTGTTTTCTCTTAAGTAATGAAAGAGAGCAGGCCATATCTTTAGCTAGCTTTGCATTGATGTCTTTGTTTATCTTTATTGTGTACTTCTTAATTTCTTTATTAATTATTTATTTCATTCCAATGTATAATTGAAAATCAAAAGAAAATAGTGGAATATTTAATTCCTTTGCTTTATATTAGATATGCATTTACTTCTTTTTTTATATCATGTTGTGATTTGATCACATGCACTAGCACTCACATTTTCAATCTCTCACCCATGGTTGACTCCAATGCGAATCATACACTTACTTTCCTCTGAGAAATTAATGAAATTAGACCATATTTACATAAATGGCTACAGTCAAGGTGCAAAAAAACCTACTTTTCATTAACATCTTATATGTTACAGTTTTGAAAATCATTCACATTTTCTCACGTTTGAATTTTTTTTTCAAGATCTATTTCAAATATTTTTAAAAATCCTATTTCAATATTAATTTTCAAAGTCTTCTTCTAATAACAAGCTGTTTCCATCTCCCTAGTTTTCTTTTCATTTTAAAAATTGTTGACATGTTACCGATTTCTTTCTTTCCAAAAGGTTTACGTGTAAAAGATAAAATATTTTGCATATAAACACCATGAATGAAAATTGATCAAGAGAGTTTTCCCTATAGAATTAGATCTATCAAGTTCAAGCACATTAAATGTTGCCTTGTTTCTGTGATTGAATTTCTACTTTTCCAATTGTATTCAGTACTTCATGATATTAGACTGTAGGTTTATGATGCAGTGCTTTATCTTGATCATTCATTCTCAACATGCTCATGGAATTTGAAGATAGAGAAGAATCTAGTGGTTCCCGTGGATGCTCTTCAACACAAGGGCTCTTCAACATAGAATTATTGTGGAATAATGTATTCTTAATACAAAAATAGCCAATGCTTTATCGAGTGGTATGAATTACTTGGCTTAGTCGTAAGGTGCACTTTGTATCTTAGTAGAAAATAAAAAACAAAACACTTTTAATGGAAGAAAAACCAAGCCTCCTTCCAATGATCCTTAGTATGAAGAATGCGAGTCTAGAGTGTTCCTAAACCTTTAGAAAGGAAATATGGCATTGACAAGAACATTTGCATTATTAAAGGGAAATGGAATGAGATGGATTTATATTGTCTTAATACAACTTATTTGGGTCACCTGACTTAAAATTTGCTTTCTCTTGGTGCTATTTGTAACAGTTTTCTACCAGATGAAAGGTGAAAAAAACCACAAATTTAGTGAGGTTGAAGACAAAAGTCCCATTGACACCAATGAAAAGGTGATATTTATAGCTAATTATGATCAAAGCACTGAACAATCTAGTTAGAGCAAACCCCTTAAAGAATCAACTCAGTAGTTTAAATGCACTTACAATAAGGAAATTGCCAAACTCAAGATCGTTGTTGGTAGTTGAATGGGAAGTAAAGTAAATGTCGTCATGATAAAAGAAATAGCTGACATGATGATGACTCTTCCAAATGAGGTGAGCAACCTACTCAGGCTAAACATAGTTGATCATCAAAATAGTTCTGATATTTTAGAGAAGGTAACTGAGCTTCTTCACAATATTCAGAAGACCACATGCATGGCTGCACCTACATCAACTAGTTCAGATGTTACCAAACTAGGTATGGAAAAATATCTTAGAATACTTACGTTCAACATATTGGAAGGTTGATTCGACAATGTATCATATCTATATGATTTTCATGCAAAAAATAGTTTAGGTCCTATTTCTACTTGACATGGGTTCCTATATTTCTTCAGAAGGCAGGCTCAAATTATGTTGTTTCACTAGGGATGCTGACACCTTGCTTTACAATTGCTATCGTTGAGCTCAAATCTTTTTTATGTAGCTAAGATAGCAAAGGAATTGGATTGTCATGTGGACCTTTCTCCTACTAAATGTTGTGTTTTGGATCTTATATATCACGAAGAAGTAATTTGGTGATGGTGCTTTGCTTCACATGCTTCACAAAGTTACGTATAAGCGCAGAGTTTTGCTGGTTGTTGGGGAGAAGAGTTCCTGGTCGCAGAATCGATTAATGGGCCCAACAAGTGGCCACACCTTGATTTGCTATTTCTTTTCACATTTTAACAATGAAGGTTGTGATATTTCGTCAATATGGTAGATTAGGTAGAACTAAGTTTGACTATTTTGAGTGTGTCTCATACATCCTTTCCTCTTGTTCACACCAATATGTGGAGACATGTTTGTGGAAAATTATTTTTAATAACATTCAGAACTATTTCTTGAAGCACAAAGATGAGGTTTTTGATAATTTCAAGGTCTTTATGGTTCTAACCAATTTGAGACCAAAATTCAATTCTTAAGATTGGACAATGGTATGAGTATGTAAAAATCACTTTAAAGAGTATATTGAACTATGTGGTTTTATGCATCGAGCTTCTTGTGTTAATGTGGTTTAGCAAAATAGATCTATTGAAAATAAAAGTTGTTGTCCACTTAAATTTGCTAGATCACTACTGTTTCGATCAAATATTCCTAAAATCTTTTAGACCAAAGCCATTTCTACTACTTACCAATTAATTGAATGACCAGTCAAAGTTTAAGAGATTTGGTGGCAGCGAAGGCTGTTCTTGGCAAAAAATCAGTCTTGATCATCTTCAATATAGCTGGTTGTATTATACATATATGGATTGCAACTCATAAGCATGTCAAATTGCATCCAAGAGCATTCAAGTGTATGTTGCTTGGATAATGTTATAGTAGCAAGAAACATCATCCCTATCATCCTGAATTGAAAGACTTTTTGTGTAATGTGATGTTTCAATGAAAAAGCTTATTGTTATAATGAAGTTTAGGGAAGTACCTTCTAAGGGAAGAGTATTCAGCCAAATGTTGACATTGTGGACGCTTTCCTCAATGTTGAAATATGTGAAGAATAAATAGTGTTGGAGCAAGACACTATTATTGTGATAACTCTATGGGTGAAGATTAACTAAAGAAAATGTGGCATTATCTCGCTCAGGTTAAAGTGAAACGAAAGATGTCACTATGAGCTGGATGGCTCCTCATTTGTCTCTAGGATTATATTACTTACAATGCTTCTAGATATCTCATGGATAAATACATTTATTGTTCTCATGTCTCTAGTAAACATGCATTTTTTGAAACAAAAATGTTGATAAATTTCATGATCTGCATCTTATAATGCAGCCATAAAAACTTTGGTTGAGACATGTTATGGATGAATAACTTGAGGCAATATGAAAAAAATCAGAGCTAGGAGTATGAAGATATTGATAGGTACAAGGCTTTCTTTGTCACAAAAGGATTGCTCAAGATTTTGGAGTGGAATATGATCATGAAAGATACACTCTAGTGGTCAAGACAAATAAATTACGAGTATACATGGAATTGCTACCTAGTCACCCTAACAAAAAAAAGGTCTAGTTCATACACTTAAAAAGGGATGTCTACGGCCTTAAACAATCTTCAATAGCTTAGTATGCTAAACTAAGTTGGGCCTTTTGAAAGATAGCAATTTGTAAGTGTAAGTCAGGAAATATAATATTTGTAAAAATCAATGGCAGTAACATAATTTTTGCACTTACTTATCGTGATGACTTGGTTACTACTAGTATTAACTTGGATGGGTTGAAAGATTGAAAATACCTGCCTGCGACATTTGATATAAAGGATCTTGGCCAGTTGAAATATCTTTTTGGTTAATAAGATTGCTAAACACTACAAAGGACCATGCCTGAGTCAAAAAGGTATGCTCTTGACCTAAAAGGGGACTATAAATTTGGCCTCTCAACTAGTGGAAACTCCTCTTTAAATTCAAAGGTGGACCTAGAGGTGGACAAAGGGACATTTCAAAGGCTAGCGGGAAAACTGATATACCTGATATTACAAATTTGATGAGCATATGCATGAATAAGCCTTGGAAATGCCATAAAAATATGGTGGAAACACCAAAATTGAATGATATTGTGATGCAGATTGGGCAAGAGATGTTTGTGATAGAGGATCTAGTTCGGGCATTAATGGTTGTGGCATACAAAAGTAAGTACCAAGGAGTCTTGGCATTCTAAAGATATGACATATTTAATCAACTAATATGGGTGAGAAGTGTCCTCAGTTAGTTGCGGTTTGAGATTCAAGAAGCATTGATTTGACACAATAAAGCTGTTATTTAAATAATTGTCAATTATGTATTTCATGAAAGGACTAAATATGTAAAAAAAATTGCAGCCCTCACATCATGGCCAGCAAACATATTGCAGATGGATTTACAAAAGGCACTTCAAGGACCCAGTTTATACTTCCCTATCCAAGTGCCGGGTTGTTCCAATTTTCATTCCCGAGTTGAGGGAAAGTGTTGAAGGAGAAGAAGGCATGTTGTTTAAGGTATCCTGGGATCATGAGAAGATTTAAATGCTACTGGTGTTGTTTCTAGTCGAGGCTGGAGATTCTAGTTACTATATATTTTTTTGGCATAGTTGCTACATTGTAGATTATATATTTCGTGATTGATGCTCATATATTTGGTGACACATAATCGACTATGCAAGAGATATACGTCTCTAGGTGCGATGCTAATATATTTGGTGACATATAATTGACTATGAACGAGATATATGTCTCTTAGTGATCGCCTAGACTTTCTATGCTTTTCAGAGTGCACAAAAACTGATCCTAATAGTTCCTCCCCTTCGATGTGGACTTGCAAAGACCAAATTCACCACGTTAAACACTAGACGGTTCTCTACTTTTTCAGTGTTATCACACCAAATTTTTCAAAAACTACCGTATTCAGATTTAATCCTAGACCCAAAACAAATTTGCAACTATTCAATGTAAAATGAATTTTTAAACCCAAGTTTAGATCCAAATCATACATTTGAAACTCAAAATTTGAAATCGAATTCAAAATGACAAAATTTGAGCATCGCACATGCACGGAACCTGCCTTTGTTTAAAGGTCTCATTCTTATGCCAAAAAGTGTTTTTAAGCCTTAATCGCACACTAGAATGCGTCAACGAACAATTGAGTCCAGTCCAAATTTAAAATGAAGTCGACCACCCATTTGGAACCAAAAAAATAGTTTTATGCATATTAAAAAAAAGCTTTTGCGCGTCGCGCGACGTGCTGTCGCGCATGAGAGCGTGTCGTGCAGCTGACGACCCAGCCCGCACATTGTTGCCACGCGCAACCGCGCATGCCATGCGTGGGTGAGTTTTCCTTAAAAAATCTCATTTTTTTCTTCAAAAATTGATCGTTAGAAGTCAAATTTTGAACCTTTTTAGGGGGCAGTAGCCCTGCCTACAACTCAAAGATGGATTTTCGGGCCTAATGGATAATCATACCCATTTCAAACCCATTTCTTTTTCAAAATAATTTGAAATTCCCATGAAAATCTTGTCAAATTTAAAAAAATTCAAATTTGAGTTTGGCTCCAAAACTCTATAAAAACCTCCACTTTCCTTCCTCTTGCGCAATGAGCTAGCCCTTGGAGAAGCTCTAGTGCATTCTCACTTGAGGACTTAGAGTTTTTAATCTCTTCCTCTTCTTTCCTTCTTCTACTTTTTGTCTCATTCTTCTTCTTCATCTCCAACTTGGAGCAAGTCGTCAAACTACAACTCTTCAAAGGAGCCAACCATGGAGGAATCTCTCCAGCTTCCTCACTTCAAATTTTTGATTTTCCTTAGCTTTCTCTTTCCATTTCTCTCTTCTTCTCCATTCTTGAGAGCAAGATTCATCAAGCTGCAATTCTTCAAAGGAGCACAAAAAGATCTCATGGTGGTTCATCATCTTGGAGCTTCATCTTAGGCGACTCCGAGATCATTCAAAAGAGAGGGCTCATTTCCATTGTCATTCATATTTGAGGTATGCAATCTTCTTCTTGTTTTCATCTATTTCCTTTTTCCTCTTGTCACCTCACCATGGCCGTGCAAGAAACCTCAAATGATTTCTTATCCGGAATGAAGAGCTACTCTTGAGTACATCGAGAGTATGAGCAAGGCGGAATAAATTCCATTTCTTTATTTCATCTCCAAAAATATGCTTGTTATATTGTCTTCATTCATCACTCATGCTTGATATTCTAATATTTCCTTAAACAATGAGTAAATGCACGGTGAGAATGAGTGCTTGGGGTTGGGATTTCTTCATTCTTCTATTGATTTTTGAGGTTGGGACTTGTCCAACCCCAAAAAGTCCTTCACAAATTTGTACATGTTAAAATACATCTTCATGTCATTATCACGCTTAGTTTATTTCTTAATCACCCGATTAGGAACCCTAATGAGTGCTTCGTCATTCCCCATTTCATATATTTTTTATTTTTTCCATACTCAATTGTGGGAGAAATCAATTTTCTTGTAATACTTGTGGTTTTATTCATACACAAAAATATTTAGAATCATGTTTTTCAAAAGATGTTCAAAACCAAATACCTTCTTTAATGCGGCCTTAGAGACTTAACTTAGGTTTTTGCATGAGCCCAAGTTCCCCTTCGGCCTATATCAAAAATTGAAATCGGCTATTTTCAAGTTATTTCTAGATTTTAATAGTCATGAAGACATATGTGTATATACATATTATATACGTATACGTGCACATGAATATCTTTCTTTGTCATCCTCTCTTTATGATTTAACATACATTCACAAACTCTCGTGTACGTATATATAAATATATATACATGTATTCTATCTTTTAAATCTCTTTCTCTCTCTTTCTAAAATGATATTCTCTTCTCTATTTGATTTAAACCTCATTTTCATAAGCTTTCATATATGTATCTATACGTATATATATATATACATATATATGAATATGTATCTCTTTTTTTTTTTTTAAATATTTGATTTTCAAGATCTCTTTCTCTCTCTCTCTTTCTCTACATTTCTCTTTATAAAAGTCTTTCATCTTTTCCATTCTTTTGAACATTTTTCTTTAAAGATCTTTTACATTTGCCGACTTCATACTCAAAGTAATGACCCAATGTTGGAATCATGCTTGAGGGTCTACAACCCCATTCCATTTTCAAAAACTTTTTTCTTTTCATCAAAATATTTATTACAAAAATCTTAGAAGTGTGTGATGGTAGGAATGATTTCTCTTTCTAATCATATAGGATCAATGCATTCATGCGTTCACACTTACTCAATATCGCTTATGATCACAATCACATCTCTAAAAGAACTTAAACAAGATGAGATGAAACTCAATAATTGACATAGCCCTTGGATTGATTACCCCCAGTAAAGGCGCCGGGAATGGTCGATCCTCGTTCTGACGGGTGAGTCCCTTTCTCTCTCATTTTCAAAACAAAAAGCGATTTTCTTGAGCACTCCAAAAACCAATGAATTTTTGGGACGCAAACATTCAGCTGCACTTAAAACTCCACTCTCTTTTTCTCTCTCCCTTCCCATGAAAAATCTCTTTATAGGATCGAGATCACTAGGCTCGTTTGCAGAATAATCATGATTTGCCAACTTAAGCACTAATCCAGCAATGGCTGAGGATGACTTACATGTACGGCTCAGTCCCATTTATCATATAGAAAGACATCAGATTTCATGAGCAATCAGAATGCATGCACTTGGAATCTTCTTAACAAAGCAACAGAAATATGGAGTTAACACACCATGAACTCCATTGATATTTGTTATGGAGACAAGAAGAGCAAGCGATGGCACATGGTCAAAGAAAACCACTGAGATAAGAGTTGATGTCCACATGGTTAACCTCAGGATAGAGTGATGAAGCTTCATTATCATGGCTGATGGGGAAGGACATGATAACTCCTTCAAAGAAGATGTGATAGATAATGGAAAATACAAGTCTCAACTCCCACGGCAGGTTCTCATCTGCACATATACACAAAAATATATGCAAACGTCTGTAAGCAGGACTCGGTCACTGTCAAGGGCATGCAAGAATAAAACATGCAGATCACTATATAAAGTAATAATGGCATTTATTGTTCATTTACTGGACAAAAATGTAGAAGTTAACCAAGGTCAGCTCTTAAAAGTAGTTCTAAGCAATGCAGAGATGAATATACTGTTAAAATTTCTCCCGTAGGGGACCTCATCATCCGCCCTACCATTGTCATACAAGAAAAAAATGGTTATCTTTCATTAATTGATCATGGGCATGGCAAGGAATGTATAAGAAGTGAGCTGAGCTCGAGCTTAGCCAGCTCCAGCTCGGCTCAAGTCACATATTACTTGGCTTGAGCTCAACTTGTTCTATCGCATGTCACTTGATTCATATATATTTTTTCTTTAAATAAAAATGAAAAGCACAAAACAAGGTGTTAAAATTTTTCAAAGATTACTGATATACTGTTGAAGATTAATAAACAGGGAAGACACCAGCTGGGTTGAGTTTAAACAAGTTAAGCTCATGTAACTCAAACTCGACTCATTCATAACTCAGGTGTTAACTCAAGCTTGAGCTTAACTTGTTTATTAAATGAGTCAAGCTCAAGTCGGGCACATACAGGTGAGTTCGAGTAGATTTTGAGAAAGCAGGTGATGTCACTGTATATCCCTAGACATGGGTACATATGTTCTGTCAATCCAATTCTCTTTCCTACTTTTGTGTCCTGTCACTAGCAACCCATTGCAGAAAATCTCTCTCTCTCTCTCTCCCCATAGCTGATTATATAATTAAAAGGTTTTGCGTCGATCATGAAAATATGTTTTTATGAATTTGTTAAAAAAGGGACTTAAAAAAAAAGGCTGAAGTACTCATTTATAAATCTGATCTGCCCAACAAGTAACTATGATCCACTAGACCAAGTTTTTAGGTATCTCCCAGTCCTTTTCTCTTTTAGTCTCACTTGTGCTTTATTTCTTGTATGTTAAAATTATATGAGGTGATCTTTGTGAAGATGCTATGAAAAAGAAAAGGAGGTTGAGTTTAAGAGCTTAGCGGAGTTAAGCTGGTGCTCCAGTATGGTCTATGGAGTTAATGCTGTCCTCTCTCCCTTTTCAACTCACTTGTATAGGTGAGAATGCAGGCCCAAGGACAACAAATGCAGTGGAGAAAAAAAGGATTTTCATTTAAGCTAAAATGGAGCTTAATTTCATGGAGGAAAAGGAAAGTCCTTTGGGTGGCAGGCACCTATGGACTTGTAATCTTCAATAAATTTATAATATATCAAACAATTTTGAGATGGGAGGTTCCAGCCTCAGGGGGTATAACGTAGCTGGTCAGGCTTGGGACTTATAGGAATGCAGGTTTTTAGTTCAATTCATGTGGGTATGGCCCTATGTCTTAAAATCGTAGGGCACAACATCCAACTTGAAGGGTGCACTGCCGTCATCATTGATGCTGACATAGCTAAGGACCCTGGAGGCAGGAAGAATGGAAGGAACTTCAGGTCTCATTCCTAGTGGTAGGGATGAACCTCTCAGTCAGCCAGAAAAAGAAAGACACCAGATGCACCTATAAAAGGGGCCAGCTGGAAAACAACGATCGGGTAGTGAAGATGACGGGAATAGTCAATGAGGCCACTTGGCAAAGCAGTTTCATATGAGGAAAAAAAACACTAAAATTTTCTTTTTTTAGCCATCCGATCAAAATGATGGACCACCTAAATACGATGTTCCTAGATGTCACAGTAGAGTTAGATTCACGGTTCAATTTTCTTATATATATATATATTCAACACATACATTTCTCCAGCTGTCACATAGCTCAATGCACAATACATTTGTGAGAAGCTAGAGTGTATGGATGGCCGGAGCATTTCAGCATTTATATATATATATATATATATATATATATATATATATATATATATATATATATATATATGTATATATATATATGTGTGTGTGTGTTCATTTTAATTTAGTTATCTCCCTATGTTAGAGAGGCAGCAATTGAAGGGTTTGGACGACTGGACCTAGCCTTGACTTTTGCACAGCTATGCGCATAGATCTAGAAAATGCATTACAAAAGTGTAACTTTTCTTCTGGATTCGAGATCCTTACCTTGTATCTTTTGAAGCCATTGCTGCTCGGTGATATGTTCCTTCTGCAGGGTCTTCCCGCTAAGAGCTTCCCACAAGTTGACAACCTCCATCTGAGATTTGATGTTTGATGGAGGTCGTACATAGATGGTGCGGTTAAGGGTTCGCACATCATCCATGGCCTTCACCACGTACTTCCCGATGTCTTCCTCCACCATCCAAACCACTGTTCATCAAAATTGGTGATAAATTGTATTACAAATGTGGTGCTGTTTACTAGCTAACTAGCAAGACAGCCCCTCAGAAGATGACTCCAAAAGACACACTTTGAGTTTGAAATTCTTGACCTCCTACCAGTTGAAGATCATACTTAAACTCCTTGGCTAGGTAAATAAGTTGATGATTTAATTATTGATATTACATACTGGGCGGAGGCAGTGTAGGCATGACATGGGCAATGGCACATACAGGCTGACAAAAGTGTTTATTTTTAAATTTAAAATTTCATGGCTGTTTTTTTTTTCATTACATAGGTGCCCGTTAAAAATTAAAAATTATGTAACTAGGCCCCTTAGCAAAATTTTCTAGCTCTGCCCAGGTTAAACTTTCCTTCGAGCTAGAAAAGATTTCTAGAGTAGTCCTTCGTAGATTTCTATTTCCGAAACAGCACTAAAACAAATATTTAAAAATGTTAATATAAAAATTGTGTCTCCGCCTCTGGTTCTAGGTGATCATTGATTCCGTTTTTTTGTGAAAAAACAAGCAAGCCATGTGAGAGGGTGAGTGAGAGTGAGAGAGTGTGTGTATATAATCCCTTCTGGGGCTTGTGACGTCAGGATGCATTATGACGTCTCTAGTTCATTTTGGCGTGTCATGTTCTTGAAACATAAGAAAGGAGTGGATCCTACGTGCATTAATTGGAAGACTTAAATATTATATGCCACTACGCTAACTACCCTAAGGCATTAATTGGAAGACTTAAATATTCTTGTTTATGAACTTCTACCTTATTCATGACATTTATGTCAATACGTGTTTCTTGTTTCAGCTTGAAGTAAAATTCATTCCGAATTCTCGCGAGACGAAAGTTAAAATTGTATTGGTCCCGTTAATGTTTGAAGGTAAATTTCATAATTAGGCGACATATTTCATGCGCCGTTGTTTGGAAAACAAATATGACAGTCATTGTTCAAACAGCTCTTTCTTTTATGGTCAATAGCATCAAGTGTACTTAATAATTAGAAGTTGCAAACAATAACTGCACTTTAAGAAGACGTTTGAATAATCTATCAAATTAACTCCCCTTTTAAAATGTCCTGTAAGGGCTTATAGGACTTCAGATCAGGTGATATAAAAGCTATTTAATTTATTGCAAATCTTAAATTTTTTTTTAAAAAATAAAAGATAAAAAGAGTGTTGATGAACCACACTCAAGTTTTAATAGAATAAGGAAAACACACTTCAGCTTTGATTTTTTAGCAAACGACTAAATAAATGAGATTCAAACCTAAGCTTGTTTATGTCATATCACCAAAATATAACCTTCCTTTTGACAAAATATTGATACCAAATCTTAATTTAAGTTTAGTTTATCACCAAAACCTCATCCCTTTATTTAAATTCCTTTTATCAGTGAAACCTCTTTTTTTTTTAATACATCCAAATTAAACCATACAACTTGAAGTTCATCCTAAACGATCTTGCAAGCTATTTTTTTATTATGTCAAATAAGGAAAAACTAATTGTCGATCATTTTTTAAACATCAGAGAACAGGATACAAGGGTTATTGTGTCTGTCCACGGAGAGCCCAATTTCAGGAAATGACCAAAGACAGTAAGCCAAGGAAAGGAAAAACTTGACTTCTAAGCTGGCCTATGGAAGAAAAACCAAAAGCACTAGGAAGAGAATGCAAGTCGGCAATGCATAAACCCTTGGGCCAATTTTCTTGATTCTGGTGTTCTTTCAAGTAAATGAATGAGGTCTTCTCTTACCTTTGTGATTTCCGTCGCCATAGATCTGCACTTTGGCCTCCGACGGCCAGAACCGCCCATAATTACCCAGGCCAGACAGGAAAGAACCGGCAAGGCAGTGAGCAACCACGTAAGTATGCGGGATCCCACTCTCCTCAACGGCTCGCCTCACCCTTCTTTTCTGCTCAAACAACAGTGAACCAGGCGCGATGGAGTGCTCCATGAAATCTGGGTCCACTCCATATTCTGAAGGAAGAAATCTCTGCAACTCGAAACAGCAGGGATTTCATAAACGCAACTCTGATCAACCACTTTAGTTTGCGATATTGGTATTCCCGAAACGCAATATGTAACAGGAGTAGTGTTTTAGCATGCCACATTCTCTGTTTTCATGTTTTAAAAGGTGTCTAGAAGAAGATGATCTGAAAAAATTTTGCACCATCCACTGTTAATTAATCCCACAGGGCATCACAGTCGATTAGTTTAAACGTGAACGCTAATTTGATCAGTGGATCAAATTTGAAAAGAGATACACTTGCAACTTAAAATCTAATAGGCAAGATGAGTCGACCCAATTGGCAGAGCTAATTACATTTGTCAACAAACGCATCTATCGTCTAAGCCAGAGAGAGGTCTAGGGAGAGAGAGAGAAAGACCTTGATGGTTCCAACTTGCTTCATGGCCCGGACGAGCTTGAGCTGCTGTTCAATTTGCTCTTCGGCGATGGCGGAGATGACGTAGTCGATCCCAGAGAGGAGGGAGACCAGAGATTCATGGTCGTCCAGGGAGGCCTGCACCAGCGTAGCACCTGCTTGCTTGTAGGAGAGGAGGAGTGGCAGCTTGTAAATGATGGCATGAGAGGTAGGGCTGGTGAGCAAGAAGGTCTGGTGCTTGGAAGAAGCCAGGCAGGCCTTGGTTATCCAAGCGCCGATGTAGCCGGTGGAACCTACAATCAGGACCTTGCTTGAATCCATGGCCGTTGTATATCCCCTTCTTCTCACTGAGAGTGAGTTGCATGCACACCCGGTGCGCGAAATATATATACACCAAAGGAGGAGTTGAGGTATTTTTGAAATTATTTAAAATAAATGTCTTCATTAGTTTTTTTAATTCTTTTCGTTTACTTTTTTCTATCCTTACACAAAGTATTCTTTTCTCTATTAAACGGAACAGAAGAGCATTTTTGTCTGATGCATAATTTTTTATGCTCCAGGGTGCGCAGAAAGAGTGTTGCGTAAATAGCTCGGGCATGTAATACATATGCGCCCAGAAAACGGGAGGAAGTTGTGATATTTTAAAAATTATTTTTAATCTTTTAATTTTTTTTCTTTCCCGAAAAACATCTATTTTCTGTTAACCAGAGATGAGCTGCATGAAAATTTTGTGCATCAGTAGAGCCTATTTAACTCAAGATGTGCATATAACCAGGCCTGCTTCTCACTTTTTTGTTTCCTTTCTTTTCGTTAGCTGATCGGTGAGACGAATAGGACTGTTGGGAATTGGTGCCTTTCTTTTCGTTAACTGATCGGTGAGACGAATAAGACTGTAGGGAGTTGGTGCCTTTCTTTTCGTTAGAGTGAGGCGAATAAGACTGTAGGGAGTTGGTGCCTTTCTTTTCCTTAGCTGATCAGTGAGCCGAATAAGACTGTTGGGAGTTGGTGAGACCATGTATGAAAATTTAAATATATATGTTGGAAAAAAGAGTGCAGTGGTTGGTGAGACATAAGAAATTAACTTAGGTTGGATAAGAGGCAACCGGAGCTAGTCCCTGCCTAGATAGGGTAATGTGAATATAGGGATGTGTAATCAGTCGGCCAACTTGGTTGGCTTTGTGGTAGCATATGTAAAACTAGTGAAGGACAAACTTGGGCTAAAATTTGAGTTATAAAAAAGAGTCGAGTTCAATGGCGCAGCCACATTGTGCTTGATGTGGGCGAAATCTTAAATATATATTCTCATATATATATATATATATATATATATATATATATATATATATATATATATATATATATATATATATATATATATATATAGGTGCCCACCAAATTTGAATTTTTTTAAACAAGTGCCATTCCAGTAAATTTTTTTGTTAAGTTTGAGTTACACCAGCTTGGTTTATTTAAAAACAATTTGATTTCCATAAAGCTCAACTGAACTCAGATGTAAGGCTGGACTCGCTTGAGCTGAATAATATGTGACACGTGCCAAGCTAAATTACAGTGCCATGGTTTATATTGATGTGACGTCCACTTGACCGTCCGGTAGCTTTTACCTGCTACATCAAAAAATGTTTAATTTGAAAAGATCACCCACTTGATTGGACATCCAAGAAAAATTTTCCATTGAGATCTCCATTGCAGTTCTGCCATGGAAAAATGGTCCCTTGAGAAAATGGAGGAACGAGTTTGTCACCACGACTAAATTAAAGATACATTGGCAGAGGGGCAACAGTCAAAAAAGATAAAGACTTGTACTCTCAAAGCACGTAACTTTTTACATAACTTTTTGTTAGATTTACCTGGCCTAACTTTTTGTTAGATTCACCCAAACTTTAAGTTGTTCGTCAGTCAAAACATCACCTATGGTAAGTAATAGTCAAGACCAAAGAATTTGGTTGAGTAGAAGTATCACATGCAAACCGCTAGAAGAGATCCAAAGCTCTCATCAATTCTCGTGTCTTCTTAAGATACAAAGCCTGTTTTAGGTGCATGCTTAAGGGTGCTAATCCTCCTATACTCCAATTTGCATGTACATAGCCTCTTTTTTTGGCCGTACAAGGGGTCAATGTCCTGAGACTTTGAAATGAGAACTGGTCGTCTGCCAGCCTCTGCCCCAACTGTTGTGCCAATCTTCTAAGAAATGACAAGACAAAACAATCATATTATTAACTAAAGTTCTCCTTCAATAACCTAGCGAACCAAAAGAACAGAATATGGACGGGCTACATAGGAAAAGAAACTTTAATTTTTTTTTTTAATGTGGATGAGTTACATTACAAACTCAAAATTCTTTTATTTGGAAAACTATAGTTTGTGATTTTCCTAATCCAACAAATGCACATGTTAAGCAAAAAATTGACATAAAGCTCCACTATGTGCATGTGTTTGTGTAAATAAATTGGTAAATCCATAATTGCTCTAATATACTATCATATATAGAAATTATGAAGCAACTTAATTGAGGAGTCCTCATTGGCATCATCTAGAATTTTCGAATGCCATCCACATTCAATCTTCTTGCACATTTAGAAGACAAGATTGTTTCTTTCAAAATACAAGCTGAATCAAAACATCAAGGCACATACTGCGAATAATATTGGCTTATATTCAAGAACAAAGCATAAGTAGTGAAGATCATGAAATATGTCGATCCATTTTATATTAAAAAGGATTAAACAAACGACATACACATTCAACAAGTATGTTAATTTAGGAATACGTTTTCAAAACGAAATGACAATAGGTCCCAAAATCCTCTCAATTAGTTCAATGTCTAGACAAAAGTAGATATGCCATAGACTCATGGATTAGCAGTATGTGCTTTGATATTTTGATTATTGAAGGAGATCTAGTCCGCAAGTTTCTATTCCTCGAACCTCGGCAACACATCATACACATGAGAAAACTATAGCGGTAAAGTGATAGTGCATATTCAATTATCTACTTTCTCAAGCACTTCAAATGGACCCATGTATTTTCTACTGAGCTAACAATTGTTTTTAAATCTAAAAAATACGTTTACTGTGGACTCTTGCCTAAAAAGTAAGCTCTTTCTAATGTGGTGTGAGTAACTCCTTTGGTATATCTGAGTTATCTACTACATTTGCTTAAGATAGTACCATAGCACAAGAGAACTATCCACTCCCTTAGATCGCACATACATTTGTAGCAAAAAAATTATAGGATTCTTGTGAAGTGCCTTGCATGGTATTATTTTGTTGTTTTCATGGCAGTTATAATCTACACTGCTACAAGCATAATATGTTTATCATAGTTACCTCTCTTCATTTTATGTCTAAAGTGAGCAATGTATCTTTTTAAGATTGAAACATGCACTTTGATTACTATCGAATCACAAGTGAAAAGTAGTACTAATTATCAATTTTATACCCATAGTACTCATAAAATGCTGCTATAATCTTACAATCTCCTTCATGCACAATTTTGTAACATTTTGGTAATTAACTCATATGAATAGATAACATTGACATGGACGTTGTATCACAATCACCCAAATAGCATCAACAATTGCAAGTCCTAGGGAGGACAACAATGAACTACATAGTAATCCACTTTCATTCCAAGTGTGGCATCTCTATCATCTGCATCAAACCAACAAATTGCAATTGCTCAATCATAATTTGAAAATAAATTAGACATATGGCTACATATTGTCCACCCTTCCTTTCTTATCAACCCATTGAAATTATGTCACAAGTCCTTATACATCTTCATACTCTCAAAGTGAATGGGGTGGCAAGTTTTATTGACTTTGTGGAAAATAATTCTAACTAAACCAATATTGTGTAGTATACGTAGTTACTACCCAAACCTGGGCAGATGCACATTTGGGATTGTGTGGGCAGCTGCCCACACATTTACACTAATTCCAGTTACTTACATGTTGAATCCTCTTGTAAAATCTATTTATTTCTAAATCAGTGCCCCTTACCTTTTGCTATTTACATATTGTGGCCCTCTACCATTTTAATATTAATCTAAAGCTAATACAATTTTTTAAAGATAAAATTTTAGGTGCTGTGTATAAGTGCTCCTCAGCCAAAAGTTCTTGACTCTACCCCTGACCCAAACCATTTAGTACTTAATGCATCCACCAAAAAACTTGATAGATCCAACTTGACAAGGCCCTCATATGCGTATATCCATGATCCTCTTTATGCGTGCCCTTAATCTCATCAATAACATTTAAAGCATTCCTCAATTTAATATACATAATAGTTGCTTTTTTTGTCTTGAATAACTGGCATGCAAAAAAAATATTTGATCATTTTTTACAGTTTCACATGCAAAGTAGTCATTGACACTCTTACAAGCAACTGCAACCATCTATTACATTAGACTCAAATGGATGGTACGTAGTAACAAAATCATAAGGATTGAAGAAGTCCAACCATCAACGTTGATGCATGTCTAACTCTTTCTTGCACAATGTGCACTTTAAATTTGATGATAATGGAAAACCTCAAACTGCTTACTATACAAATTATGTTGCCTTGTCTTCATTGCCAACACTACCATTGCCAATTCCTGTACACGTGAAGATTCAACTACTAAAATGCACATGCTATCACATTACTGTGCATAGCATGTAGCTACTCATATCTGAACCAATGCAACCACAAGAATTTAGGTTGGCCACTAGTTATGCTCTTGAAAATTGCACTGACATTCTAGGTCAATAAAAACCTCACTCTTTAGTAAGAGCCTCGTCATTAAGTTTGCAATATAAGCGAGATCTATAAAATCTGGATCTCTAATACACTTTTTGGTGACTCTAAAGAAATGAAATTTTCTTTTTCTTGAACCAAGCCTTGTTCCATTGATAATACATGAAATACATTTTATAGTTGATTTGCATGCATTTATTATGGTTTCACTACTTTTAGATCATTTATTTTAATTTAGGTTTCGATAAGATCTGTCACAATTTTATCGAGCTTAGAGATTGAACAGTCAATTTAGAGCAAAAAATAAAAAATGAAAGAAATATTTTGTAGGTCTGGGAGAAAAATCATTGTGAAAACATTTAGGTCAAACCAAAAATTTGTTGGGATGTAAATTTTTTAAAATTGACCTAGAAGTTCTCATTGTAGCCAAATGCTAGTCTAAAACGAAGGAACTACTTAGAGTCTAGTTATCAATAGTCCCTAAGTGGGTCTTCTTTAGAAAATTTTCTAAAATACTTAATGTTTGAATTTTTAGTTTAAATAGGCCATGGACATGGACTTCGGTATCTCCTTAATGTTAAAAAGTGTTCTGCCTAACCTTTTCTTTCTACATTAGGCCTAGTTCATGGTGATTTCCTCCATAGAAGTTCCATTGTTGCTACATACTGTTCTCTTATTTTCTTTGTCCTGTGCATTTCTTATTTTTCCTCCACCAAACTTATCAATCGCAGCAGCAAGGAGGGTTCATGAAGTAACTCCCATCTGGACAAGCACATCAATGTGAAGGGTTGCTCACTCTTCTTTCACCCTACATTGGGCATTTGATCCTATGCAAATAAGCAAATGACATTGTTTTCATGCATGCATATTAGTTAGAATCCACTTGTCCTCATGTGCATATTCTGAATTTTCATTGAATTTCAGCATTATATCTCTCTGTTTTACATGATATTTGAGGTTTAACTTAGATTAGGAATATATTTGATAATTGAATATGCTTTTTTTTTTGTTGGTTTAGAATCATTCATAATCGCAGGTGATGAGCAATCACTTCCCCACTATCTTGGAACAAGTCTTTGTGGCTTGCTAGATTTGTTGTAAAAAATATATTTGTTCATAAAAATCAAAGGTTTGTCATTGATTAGCTCGTATTTGATGTTAGTATAGTAATTTTCTTAGAATAAAGTCATGATTAGGGAAGATTATTGGAAAACGATTCTGCATTTTTTGTTCTTCCTCCACATTCATTTTGTTTGGTTCGATTGTGCTTGTGATTTGATTATTTTATGTTACTCTAGGTAGAGAGTTAGTCTTACTAGATCTAGCATATGCCATTGTAGAGTAGCTAAAACCATTATGATAGATCTAGCATATGGTATTGCATCACTCAATCCCAGTCCTGTAATTAAAACCAACTTTATTCTCTTCATAACAGACATTCTCTATACAACATAATGTGTGGATAATAGGTGATATCATCACTGGTTGTAGGTCCACTCTGGCACGGTGATAATACTTGGTCCATAAGTTCAGAAGGGTGAGGAGGTATGATAATCTGCAGTGATCTAGATAGGGAAGGTAACACATTTCAGTCGATCAAATTATCAAAATGGGACGCTTTCCCTTATCTACAAGCCCTGAAAGTTGGTCTCTCAGTTTCCTCAACATTCCAGCAAACCAAAGCACTTACTCTGAATCACACAAGTAACCAAAACATATTAGTCACAACAATGAAATAAATAAATAAATTAATGGACAAGTAATTCAAAATTGCATGAATTTCAATGATACACACACATGCACCCACTGAGAAAACTCATATGATGCCACCTTCTCGGCGTATTTAAGACAAACCATTGTGCAGGTTACTATCCCAAACATTGAGTCACCAGAAACTCGCAATTTTGGGGTAGCCACTACCATGATTCCACATTTTGTTGAGCTCAATTGTGATACCAAAGTAATTTCATCACACGCTCTCCTGTCACACATCGGATATGAACTCCTTTATGTAGCTTGAAAAGGAGCACTTAACAAATCAATCTTTGCATTCAGGAAAGGGTCCACAATCTTTGGTCCCTAGACCCTTGCGCCACTGAACCTGGCCCATTTTAGGTTTTACAGTTGGTTTCGATTGTCTATAGACTTCAATTCAAAATCTTAGAAATATAGAAGTAGCTCTAAGCCATTGCCCACATCAAAATTATAACTCAGAGAACAAGCAAAAATAACGTAAAATAAATAACCAACCATCATGATCAACCAAATCAACACATAGCTACAATTTCATATATGTCAACATTACCTTGCTTTCTTTATTAATTACAATTTTTTCAGAGCTAAAACACAAGTTTATCATTGCACAACATCACTCTCGGAACTCAATTTATCACTAACATAGCTTGAGTTCCTTGTCTTTGTGTCGCACACTCCTTTAAGACCAATTGCATCTGAATAACAAGCTTGTATATATGCTCAAAGAACTAAGATAAATTCAACTAGCTTAAGCTGTTTGCTCAAATCTTACAACTTGGTTTAAGTCACAGAATATGAACTTTATTAATCTAAATGATTAGCAAAACTTTGGGGGCAATGTAATTATGCATAATGAACAATAAATTCAAAATAAATATCTAGGTGATCATTTGGCCACACAACCTAAAATTAAATCTGGGCATATCTAAGGTTACCTACATAGGGCTGGGTTGTAGTTGACCAAGGTTTAGCCATGGCCGACCAAATCTAGCTGGCCCTCGCGGCCTAGCCTGGCCTACAGTCAAGGTTCACAATATAAGGAACTAGCTTGTGAACCGACATGAATTTCAACCCAGCCTAGACAATTAAGTTACACAAACATCGTTGGTAGAGTTCGTTTGTTGCTCACACGTACGCCATTGGTATAGTCTGTTTGTTGCTCACACGTGCCATGTGTGCGCTCTAAAGTTTCAAATGAAAATACGTTAAAAACTCACCTACCAATATGTTTTTCATGGTTCCAATCCATAAGAATTGTAGAGAATAGCTGCAAAGTGCAGCATAGGAGAAGAAGCTATAATTCCTATGAGCGAAACCTATAAATTTATGTATCATCAATGATATTGCAATGTTTTCACCATACCTTTGGTTTCTGCAAAAATTTCTATTCTAGATGTACGACATACATGTGGGTGGATTTGGCAAGGTTTTACTGTCAACCAAAATTTTCTTGCTCCTTGCTTTCTCTCTCATTCACCTCTTTCTCTCTCCTTGTCTCTATTTTTCCATCATTTTCTCTCTCTTGTCCTCCAAATCACTGATGGCAACAGGGTGGCTGCTTTTAAATACTAAAATTTATGTTTTGTAATACTTTATGTATTTTTAAACATTTTATTATAAAGAGGGAGATAAAAATTAATTAAATAATAAGAAGAGGTTATAGATTTTAGTTAGATTTTTTAATAATTAATTTCAATTCCAATTCAGCTTGGTGATTAATCTTAGCATAAGAGCTTCGCTCCTTCTCCACCTGTATTTAGGGTCTTAAACTATCATTAACTTAAATTTAATTGTGATTAACATAATTTAATTTCATATCACTCAATTACTAATCTACCCTTGGTCATGGTCAGTAATAACAAGCAGGCCACTAACCAATGACCAAATACCCATCTCATTGGGCATTGGAGTATTATAGTCTCCCAGTTTGGTTGTGAGCTTCGTAACAATCAGACGTCCTTTTTTCCATCTGGTTTGAAATAAAAACAAAAGTTGATAGATTTTATAAGTATTTTTAGTTCTTGATTTCGATATTATTTCTTAACAATATTCACATAAGAACGTAGTGAGTTTCAAGAACTTTTACCGCTTAACTCATAATCTGATTTCAGTACTAAGAAGCTAGATGTTACAATCTTACCCCCCTTAAGATAATTTCTTCCTCGAAATTTCTAATGTCTATATAAATGGTCAGGGATAAGGTTTCTGCATATCAGCTTTCAATTCCCAAGTACTATCAGTGGTCCCATGGTGTTGTCATTCAACTTACTACTGGTAAGTTTTTGTTCTCAACACCTGTTCATGCTCATTAACTATGCAGATTGTTCGTTTTGTTTATGTCAATTCTTCTTGAACTTATAAACCGTGATGGGTAATCACATGACTAGGATCTAGTACATACTTTCACAGCATTGACACATGAAAGACATTATGAACCTGAGAGTATTGTGGTGGCATTGATAGTTGGTAAACTTTTTCACCAATTCTTCCTAGAATTTTAAAAGGTCCAATAAATCTAGGATTCAATTTTCTCCTCTTACCAGTCCTTAAAATACTCTGATTGAGGGCATACATTAAAATACATGGTCCCCAATTTCCTTCAAAACTTAGAGGTCATTGCCCCATCTCAGGATAACGTTTTTGACAATCCTAAGCAGCTGATAATTTGTTCCATATCAACTTGACTTGATCAACATAGTGCTGTTGAACTAGAGGATGTTCCAATTTTTTGTCACCAATTTCTTCCCAGTACATAGGCGACCAACATGGACATCCATATAAAGCTTTAAAAGGTGTCATGCCGATATTACAATGGCATCTAATGTTTGTAGGCCAATTCGGCTAGTTTTACATGTTTGTCCCATTCACCTTTACATTCTAGAGAACATGCTTGTAACATGTGTTCTAGGGTTAAATTGTCATTTATATTTGTCCATCAGTTTTAAGGGTGGAATGCAGAAATCATATGTGATTGAGTCCCCAATGCAAGTTGATGGTAAATAGGACATTTTCCACATGTCATTGTCTCAATGGCTGCAATAAACCTCTAGACTCTTGATGTTCTGCTTAAATTTGTTGGTAAATTGCACATTTTCCACATGTTTAGTGATATCAGATTTTATTCCTGACCACCAAAATTTTTGCTTAGCATCTTGCTAATTTTTTTTGTTCCTGGATGAATTGCATGCTTATAAGCATGTAGTTTGTCCAATAGTTCCTTTCTTATATCTGCATTATTTGGAACCAATAAATGGTCTTGGAAGCAAACACTATCATTATTGTCCAACGAAAAGTCAGATTGATCATTCTTACAATGAGCATGCATCGACTATAATCAAGATCATTCTTTTGTTTCTGTGAAATTATCTCAATTAGATTACTTAGCATTGTTGCACACAAGTAAATGTTCTTGGGGGTAGGTTGAAAGGGATGAAAGGAAGTCAATCTTTCAATCAATTTTTATGTTTGGACAATCATACTTCCTATAGTCACATTACCTTTGCAAGTAGGGGGCATATGCTACAACATTTGCGAACCAGAGCAGTATGACATCTTAAAATAGTCCATCAAATACTCCACCCAATGTTCAAGTCTTTATGAGAAAATATATAAGTGGCTTCTGGTCTGTAAATAATTCAAACTATAGGTAGGCTTGCCACATCTTTAAGGCATGAACAGCTGCCCTCACTTCCAAACATGAGTTGGGTGGTTACACCCATGTGGACATAGTTGGTGTGATGCATAAGGAATGACTTGCCTATTCTACATCAAGACTGCTCTATAACCATATTTAGAAGCATCGGTGTATACGGCAAATCCTTCCTTACCAGATGGAATAGCCAAAACATATGTCATATTTTCCAAAGTCTGAAAACTGTGATCACATTTTCCTTTCCAATCAAATGTTGTTTTCTTTTTTCAAAAGCGTAGTTATAGGAAGTGCTAACTGAGAGAATCCTTATATAAATCTTTTTTAGTGTCCAATTAATCCAAGGAACACTTTCACTTCAGTAATATTAGAAGGAGTCTTCCATTTACGAATTGAAACAACTTTGGTTTTCCACTGCAATTTCACTACTTGGAATAATATGTCTCTAGAAGCTAATCTTAGACATTCAAAATTCATACTTTGAGAATTTTGCATATAATTTGTGTTGTCAAAGAATGCTCAATACCTTTCTTAAGTATTCCGCAGGGTCTTTAGGAGTAGATGAATAAAGAAAGCAATACCATACAAAGGAGACCACTAGTAACATTTAGAAAGAAAATTGCTATGACATAAAATCATCAAAGTAGTAAGGCTTAAGGAGGCTCAACAAAACAAAAAGTTCAATCAAACCTTTTAGTCAATCACTTGTACAGTCCAGAAAAAAGACAGTGGAACCTTCAATGGTTGTCTAGTGCATGTCCGCACTAGGTAACCCCCAGGAAATGGTTTTTAGGTGAAAGGATTACAATTCTATCTTACCAATATGGAAAATACAAATGTGATGCAACTTTACTAACACTTCAACAGATCCTCCAACAGTTTCAAACGAAGAATTTCAAAATTTACACTCCTTCAAAACCAGGATTTTATAATCACTTTATGCACATTTGACGACATAAAGAATTCACTAGAGGCCTATATAACCAGCAAATCCTTCTACACCATCTGTTATAATGCACATTCTACAAGACTAATTGGTGCCATCTTCAGAAGGCAAATGAATAAGTAGCCCCATACAACTTATACCTAATACTACTATACTAGATTATTTTGACCATAGTCATGGCTCCAAAGAGCAACATCGCATGGTTTCATCTAATCGAAGAGATTTATCCAACCAGATTAGTTTAAGAAGAACAAAGTGAAAATAAGCTGAAGTAACCAACAAGATAAGCACTTTTCACAGATACAATTTATGATAAATGAAAATAGAACAGAATCTGAAAAAGAATATCAAATTCTTTTTTTAACCATTTAGACTTATTATTAGACCAAAGATACGGCCAATTTTATGAATAAAACAAACTTCTCATTGAAGTATCGCAATTACCATGAAAAAATATACTTTAGTAGCCTAGTATAATATCTTATGTTTCTAGAAGTTTTCTTATAATTTCCAGAGCTTCAAAAGGAAAAATTATCTTCTCACATCTGCATCTGTGCTACAGAAGTTCAATGCAAACTTCATACAAGAATAAGGTAAGGATTCTTGCCAAAACCACCAAAAGTATGCACCTTGTTAAGACAGGCATAAATCATACCCAAAGGAGGAAAGGTTGCAGCTTGTTAAAAAGCATTTGTGCATGCAGCTAAAGTCGTCTAATCACACTTTGGATATTGCTTTATAGAAGAGAAAAGTTGTTCCATATGATACATAAACAAAAAATAGTTGGCACAATTTTTCTGTGAAAATACAACACTAGCCCTCTTCTAAAGCACATAAATGGGACAGTAAAGCATAGCAGTAATTTTGGTACAGATTACAAAAAATCATTTGAAAATGGTCTACACACGTACAAAGAACAAAGCATAGCAGTTATTTTGGTATAAGCTATTTCAGTATTTTGGCATAAGTTGTACGGCTTTGAATATTCATGAACATGCAAATCCCTTGCCAATTTCTTGGCTTTGACCAAATAAAGGATTACAAACCTATGAGATTACTTCAGCCAGACACACACATAATGATTCGAAAAAAACGCGTATAAAACGTGAAAAACAAGTCGGTCGTATAAAACGTGAAAAAAACACATTTTTTTTAAAAAATGCCAAAAAATAAAAAATGGTGTCATCAATAAACACAATATCAAACTGGTGAATAAGTTCTTTGAATAAGTTGTTTATTAAATTCATCAACATAGAAGGCACATTAGTCAACCAAAAGAAGGAACATGAAACTCAAAATGTCTATACCATTTTCAAAAAGCAGTCTTAGGGATATCCTCTTCTTCAATTCTCAGTTGGTGATACCCCGATCTAAAGTTAATCTTAGAGAATACACAAGTGTTCTGTATCTTGTCTAATAGGTCTTCAATTATGGTGAGGTGATAGTTATTATTGGTGGTTACTTGATTTAATATCCGATAATCAATGCATAACTGAAATGAATCATCCTTCTTATTTACAAATAACACAGGTGCACCCCTAGATGATGCACTCGGTCTGATAAATCCTTTGTTGAAAAGCTATTGCATTTTCCTATTTAATTCTTCTAGTTCAGCTGGTGCCATTCTTATTTTTAAGTCGATTGGTAGATTGTGGTGACTGATTGGGTCAGATTTGAAGTGGTTCTCATAGCGAAACTCCTTGTCCCTTAGGAGATTCTCCCAAAAAATGTCTTTGTCCACCACAATTAAAATGTACCCTTCTAAGCATAGGACACAACCTTCCAAGGCTCAATCAATGGCATAAATGGCACTTTTCCTTGTTAGCCTATTTGATGGAAAAGGCCTACGACCTAGGTGTGGTGGAAAAAGCCTGTGCTTTGGCCCAAAAGGTTTCTTAACTGGGACTTGTGATGATATTCCAAACTCATTTTTTTTTTTTCCATGAACTTGAATCTAACACAGAGTCTCATCCATCCAAGTCTGCTTTTCAACTGCCTACATCAGATCTATTGGCCTTGTTCCCACCATCCTTAACCTTAAACTGTTCAATCTTCTGATGAACTTATTTGTTCTATCCTCTTCAACATTAAAGGTGTTTGGGTAGTATTTTTCTAATATACTCTTCGAGAGTCCTACCACACTGATCCAACTCAAGGAATTGTTGCGTTCTTTTTTCCTTGACATGGTCGGGAATATACTTCTCAGTGAAATTCTATCTGAAATGCTTCCATTAATTGCCTTACTAACAAACTTTGTATACTTGATGGTTTTCTACCAATGTTTTGCACTTCTGCCAACATGTGAGTGCCATACTTAGGTTTTAAGTTTTTTGGGACATCGGTCGGTTCAAAAGCCTCTTGGTTTTCACCAAGCCATTAGCATCCATTGTATATGCACCTCCTATAAATTTTGGTAAATTCAATCCATGAAATCCTTATGCTAGCTGTTGGTATCTGGTTGAGGTGTTATGGTGGGTTTGATGGTGAAGCCAGTTCTACCAGCTGAGTAATCGCCTGGGCCAGGGTTTGCATAGACCTAGAAATTGTCATTAAAATTTCCATAAGGTCAAACTGGTCACCTCATTGATGGCCCTCATAGTATATTAAAACATTCTTTTAGTGGAGTAATGCTTTGCTTTCTACAATCCACAAAATTATTTCTTATTAATTTTTTTTTTTTCAGTATCATACTAATAACCTTTACCTGTAACTCATCTGTTCAATGAAGTTTTGATTAGAGGCTGATCTGAAAGACGAACAAGCTACCCTCTGATACCAATTCAATGTAGCACTGTAATGTCATACACAGGTGGGTGTGAAAGAGAAATATAGCCAGAGATTTTTTTTTTTGTAGGGTTACTTTGACCAATCAGAAGCAAAAAAATCACTCACCTATGTAGCTAAGCATGGCCCAGTCTACCTATTTGTGTATAGATAACTTGCCCGATTAATTAGTATGTGGCATGACTTTTCCTAGTAGTTAATTGTTTTGATGAAGAACACGTATTCATAAGCAAACCTTCAAATCATCTGCTGGAGAGTTAAAACTCTCGCAGTTGTTGTTTCAGACTAACAAAAAATGGTCTACATATATGTGCAGACAAACCCCTATACATGCAAATATTAAGAGTCAAGGGGTATGCATGTGACATTAGACATGTCCCACCCAACAATCTCTGTCCTTCAAGCTACCTAATCAAATGAGCATCATCCACAACAGAATGAGAAACTAAAGAAGATAGACAATCATAATATCAACACAACCTCTAAACATGGGCCTGGTATTCCAACTGTCATGGTCAAACAAATTCGTTCAACTACAGTTGTTCATGAATGTAGATCTCTTTGCTTAAGATATGTTTTTAAAACCATTGTTTTAACTAATGATAAAAATAAACTGGTCTGGAGTATTGTAGAAGCTTATTCTTTGTCTAGAAATGATATTATATGAAAGAATTAGAGTTGACAGGATTGTTGGAAGTTGGAGGATGGGCCTGTGATGCAGTACTAAGAGCCAAGTTCTTTACTTTTTTTGGCCATAGAGGGTTGCATTTTTAACTATTGGCCTAACATTGGTGAATAAATGTTTTACTTGATTTGTAGCTGAGAAACATGCCTCCACTTAGTTTTGCATTGTAAGGCTACTGATTTTGCTTGGCATTTTCATTTGCAAAAATTTAATGTTTCATTTATACTTGATCATTCACTAAAGGACATTTTGGATTGGTGGTGCAGTAGTAAATTAAAGATGAAATTGATGAAAAAATTTAAGATGAAATGAATGAAAAGTTTTTCACAATTGGCTTTTCAATGATGATCTGACATCTTGGGAAGTTGTAGAATGCTAAGGGTGACAAAGAAATGGGCTGGGCTATATGGGACGATATTAGAGAATTGATTTTTCGTGTTAAGTGGTAAAAAATTTGTAGAGATGTAGTTTTATGGATGAATAAAAGTACTAAGCCAGTTCCATGGCCATCCCTTTACAATTTGAGATTTTAATCCAATCGGTATGTATTGACTAGAAAGTTATGTAGAAGTAAGCATTTGTGGTGAATCTATGAATTGAGAGATAATTCATGAAGGTGTTAGACTGGTTGTGGAAGATTAAATATGGTATGCTATTGACTTTTTATTTTATTTTAATTTTTTGGTAGATGTTGCTTGATAATATTTTTGTGTAGATGCCATGAGATATATGGTTTGAAGCCCAAAGAAGTGACTGCAATCTTTGAAAAAGATGGTTATAAGAATATATAAGAATCAGGCACTTTGGTATGCCTCATTTAATGGAACAATGGGTACTGTGTATTTTTGCAATTGTAACCGTGCTAAAATTACCCTAAGTCTTACGTGTCTTGATATTGTTGTAAATTTGTATTCTGTTTGGGATTTGTTGGATGATTTGACACTATTGCTTGTTGTGTAGAAACATTGGATGATTTGAGACACCCTCGCCCGTTATGTTGGCTATTCTGAGGGTTGGTATTTACTCTCATTGTTTTGTGATGTACAACATCTATTTGTTTTCTCTTAAGTAATGAAAGAGAGGGGGCCATATCTTTTGCTAGCTTTGAATTGATATCTTTGTTTATCTTTATTGTGTAGTTGTTAATTTCTTTCTTTATTATTTCATTTAATTCCAATTTATAATTGAAAATCAAAAGAAAATAGTGGAATATTTAATTCCTTGCTTCATGTTAGTTATGCATTTACTTTTTTTTTTCTATCATGTTGTGATTTGATCACATGCACTAGCACTCACATTTTCAATCTCTCACCCATGGTTGACTCCAACACCAGTCATATACTAACTTTCCTCCTAGAAATTAATGAAATTGGACCTTATTTACATAAATGGCTATAGTCAAGGTGCAAAAAAAAACTACTTTTCATTAACATCTTTTATGTTACAGTTTTGAAAATCAATCACAGTTTCTCACGTTTGAAAATTTCTTTCAAGATCTATTTCAAAACAATTTTCAAAATCCTATTTATTCTTAGTTTTCAAAGTCTTCTTCTACTAACAAGCGGGTTCCACCTCCCTAGTTTTCTTTTCACTTAAAAAATTGTTGACAAGTTACCAATTCCTTTCTTTTCGAAAGGTTTACGTGTAAAAAATAAAATATTTTGCACATAAACACCATGAATGAAAATTGATTTTGACAGTTTCCCTTATAGATTTAGATCTATCTAGTTCATACATGTTAAATGTTGCCTTGTTTGTGCGATTGAATTTATACTTTTCCTATTGTGTTCAGTACTTCATGATATTAGACTGTCAGTTTATGATTCAGTGCTTCATCTTGATCATTCATTATCAACGTGCTCATGGAATTTGAAGATAAAGAAGAATCAATTGGTTCCCATGCATTCTCTTCAACACAAGGGTCATCTCTTCAACAAAGAATTATTGTGGTATCATGTACTCTTTATAATGTTTGGTTGAATGGTATGAACTACTTGAATTAGTCGTAAGGTGCCACTTTGTATCTTAGTAGAAAATAAAAAACAAAACATTTTAATGGAAGAAAACGCAAGCCTCCTCCCAATGATCCTAATTATGAAGAATGTGATTCTAGGATGTTGCTAAGGAAACCTTTAGAAAGGAAATATGACATTGATGAGGACATTTGCATTATTAAAAGGAAATGGAATGAGATGG
Source organism: Nymphaea colorata (assembly GCF_008831285.2). Classification (NCBI taxonomy): domain Eukaryota; kingdom Viridiplantae; phylum Streptophyta; class Magnoliopsida; order Nymphaeales; family Nymphaeaceae; genus Nymphaea; species Nymphaea colorata. The sequence continues at coordinate 11,211,925 of NC_045142.1, forward strand.
ACTTATATTGTCATAATACAACTTATTTGGCTCACCTAAAAATACAAATTAAATGAGAAAGAATTTTTCAGATTTTATATGGCTTGGAGATGATTTAGTCAGTCTAACATTCACATTCTTAAGACTTCAAATTTGCTTTCTGTTGGTACTATTTGTAACAGTCTTTTGCCAGATGAACAGTGAAGAAAACCACAAATTTAGTAAGGTTGATGAAAAAACTTTCATTGATACCAATGAAAAGGTAATTTTTTATAGCTAATTATGATCAAAGCTCTGAACAATCAGTTAGAGCAAACCCCTTAAAGAATCGACTCAGTAGTTTAAATGCACTTACAATAAGGAAATTGCCAAACTCAAGATCATTGCTGGTAGTTGAATGGGAAGTAAAGTAAATGTCATCATGATAAAAGCAATAACTGACATGATGATGATCTTCCGAATGAGGTGAGCAGCCTCTATACTAAACATCCTCTGTTAATTTTTCCCACAGGGCATCACGGTCGATTAGTTTAAACACGAACGCTAATTTGATCAGTGGATCTAATAGGCAAGATGAGTCGACCCATTTGGCAGAGCTAATTACATTTGTCAACAAACGCATCTATGGTCTAAGCCAGAGAGAGATCTAGGGAGAGAGAGAGAAAGACCTTTATGGCTGCAACTTGCTTGATGGCCCGGACGAGCTTGAGCTGCTGTTCAATTTGCTCTTCGGCGATGGCGGAGATGACGTAGTCGATCCCAGAGAGGAGGGAGACCAGAGATTCATGGTCGTCCAGGGAGGCCTCCACCAGCGTAGCACCTGCTTGCTTGTAGGAGAGGAGGAGTGGCAGCTTGTAAATGATGGCATGAGTGGTAGGGCCGGTGAGAAAGAAGGACTGGTGCTTGGAAGAAGCCAGGCAGGCCTTGGTTATCCAAGCGCCGATGTAGCCTTTGGAATATACAATCAGGACCTTGCTTGAATCCATGGACGTTGTATATCCCCTTCTTCTCACTGAGAGTGAGTCGCGTGCACACCCGGTGCGTGAAATATATATACACCAAAGGAAGAGTTGCGGTATTTTTGAAATTATTTAGGTTGGATAAGAGTGCAAGCGGAGCTAGTCCCTGCCTAGATAGGGCACTGTGAATATAGGGACATGCAATGAGTCGGCCAACTTGGTTGGGTTTGTGGTAACCTATGTCAAACTAGTCAAGGATGAACTTGCGCTAAAATTTGAGTTGTAAAAATGTGTTCAGTTCAGTGGAATAGCCACATTGTGGTTGATGTGGGCGAAATCTTATTCATATATATGCCCACCAAATTTGAATTTGTTTAAACAAGTGCCATTCTAATTAATTTTTTTGGCTCCGCCACTGGTGAAGTTTGAGTTACACCAGCTTGGTTTATTTAAAAACAATTTGACTCATGTTTTTTCTTGTTTGGTAATCTTTAAAGGCATTAAGGTAATGGGTGATAAATTTTAACATTTATTTTGTTTTTATTTTCATTTAAAGGAAATAAGAAATAAGAAAAAAGAAAAAATGTGACAAGTTCGAACTCACCCACAAAGCTCAGCTGAACTCAGTTGTAAAGCTGGACTCGCTTGAGCTGAATAATATGTGACACGTGCCAAGCTAAATTACAGTGCCATGGTTTCTTTTGATGTGATGTCTACTTGACCGTCCGGTAGCTTTTACCCGCTACATCAAAAAATGTTTAATTTGAAAAGATCACCCACTTGATTGGACATCCAAGAAAATTTTTCCATTGAGATCTCCATTACAGTTGGAAAAATGGTACCTTGAGAAAATGGAGGAACGAGTTTGTCGCCACGACTAAATTAAAGATACATTGGCAGACAGGAAGCAGTGAAAAGAGATAAAGACTTGTACTCTCAAAGCAACTCACCTTTTTCCAGATGCGATGCACTAACTTTTTGTTAGATTTACCTCGCCTAACTTTTTGTTAGATTCACCCAAACTTTAAGTTGTTTGTCAGTCAAAACATCACCTATGGTAAGTAAGAGTCAAGACCATAGAATTTGGTTTAGTAGAATATCACATGCAAGCCGCTAGAAGAGATCCAAAGCACTCACAATTCTCGTGTCTTCTTAAGATACAAAGCTTGTTTTAGGTGCATGCTTAAGGGTGCTAGTTCTCCTATACTTCAATTTGCATGTACATAGCCTCTCTTTTTTTTGCCGTATAAGGGGTTAATGTGCTGAGACTTGGAAATGAGAACTGGTTGTCCACCAGCCTCTGCCCCAACTATTGTGCCAATCTTCTCAGAAATGACAAGACAAACAATCATATTATTAACTAAAGTTCTCCTTCAATAACCTAGCCAACCAAAAGAACAGAATATGGATGGGCTGCATAGGAAAAGAAACTTTATTTTTTTTTAATGTGGATGAGTTACATTACAAACTCAAAATTCATTTATTTGGAAAACAATAGTTTGTGATTTTCCTAATCCAACAAATGCACACGTTAAGCAAAAAATTGACATTATCTGCTCCACTATGTGCACGTGTTTGTGTAACAAATTGGTAAATCAATAATTGCTCTAATATACTATCATATAAAGAAATTATGAAGCTACTTAATTGAGGAGTCCTCATGGGCATCATCTAGAATTCTCCAATGCCATCCACATTCAATCTTCTTGCACATTTACAAGACAAGATTGTTTCTTTCAAAATACAAGCTGAATCAAAACATCATGGCACATACTGCGAATAATATCAGCTTATATTCAAGAACAAAGCATAAGTAGTGAAGTTCATGACATATGTCAATCCATTTGATATTAAAAAAGATTTAACAAACCACATGCACATTCAACAAGTATGTTAATTTAAGAATATGTTTTCAAAACGAAATATGACATTAGGTTCCAAAATACTCTCAATTAGTTCAATGTCTAGACCAAAATACATATGCCTTAGACTCATGGATTAGCAGTAGTCTATTATCTCATGAAGTAGAGTAATTTGGCCACCTGAAAATAGCAAGTGGAATATGGAGTAAATCTATTAGTTGCCAATAACCAACCCACTTAAAGTTTCATAACCATAAAGTAAATAACATAGTATAGTAATGCAGTTCGTTATTTCGTAATCCTTGATGCATGATCATATATGGCAGTATTGGAGCATTTCAATAGAAAGTGGACTCTAAACTGTTTGAAACTAGTGTGCGAAACTTCACAAAATGAACTATTAAAATTTGCTTGTTAGCTATCCAGGATCTTAAAACCTGTTGGGCGAATGGTCCTACCAAAAAATTTTTTTCATTATCTTTCCTGCTAACCAATGTTCACAGACATACATATCGGTTTTCGTAAGGGACACTAGTAATCCTTCATGTGGGAGTTTGCCTATTCTCTCTTGTTCATTATGGTTCCGACAAATATCCCAAGTTAAAGCATCCACATTTACATGCATATTTAAAAATGTACCATTCATGTAATAAGAAAAACAACATCGAAAACAAAGAAACCATTTGATAAAATATGGAAACATATCACAGAGTTTCTAAACAGTATCACAATGGCATTGTCTTAAAAAACACGAATATAACCCAAAGTTAGTAAAGCATAAAATAAAACAAAGTTTCATAGAATATGAGACACATGTAGTACATCATACAGTAGTAGACTTCATCCATTATGTAGATCTAGCTTGCAAGTTTCTATTCCTCAAACCTCGGCAACACATCATACACATGAGAAAACTATAGAGGTAAAGTGATAGTGCATGTTGCATTATCTACTTTCTCAAGCACTTCAAATGGACCCATGTATTTTCTACTGAGCTTACAATTCTTTCTAAATCTAAAAAATACTTTTGCTGTGGACTCTTACCACAAAAGTAAGCTCTATTCTAATGTTGTGTGAGTAACTCCTTTGGTATATCTGAGTTATCTACTACATTTGCTTAAGATAGTACCATAGCACAAGAGTACTTTCCACTCCCTTAGATCGCACATACATTTGTAGCCAAAAAATTTATAGGATTCTTGTGAAGTGCCTTGAATGGTATTATCTTTTTTTGTTTTCATGGCAGTTATTGTCAACTACACTGCTACAAGCATAATATGTTGGTCAGAGTTACCTCTCTCCATTTTATGTCACAAGTATGCAATGTATCTTTTTAAGTTTGAAACATGCACTTTGATTACTATCGACTCACAAGTGAAAAGTAGTGCTAATTATCAATTTTATACCTATAGTTCTCCAAAGATGCTGCTATAATCTCATAGTAAACTTATAGTCCCAATTTAAAATAACTAAGGAACCCAAAAAATCTTGCAGTCTCCTTCATGCACAATTTTGCAACATTTTGGTAATTGACTCATGTGAATGGATACATTGACTTGGTTGTTCTATCACAATCACCCAAATAGCATCAACAATTGCAAGTCCTAGGGAGGACAAGAATGAACTACATAGTAATCCACTCTCATTCCAAGTGTGGCATCTATATCATCTGCATCAAACCAACAAACTGCAATTGCTCAATCATAGTTTGATAATAAATTAGACATATGGCTGCATATTGTCCACCCCTCCTTTCTTATGGAACCCATTAAAATTATGTCACAAGTCCTTATACATCATCGTACTCTCAAAGTGAATGGGGTGGCAACCTTTGTCGACTTTGTGGAAAATAATTCTTACTAAACCAACATTGTGTAGTATACATAGTTACGACCCAAAACTGGGCAGATGCACATTTGGGATTGTGTGGGCAGCTGCCCACACATTTACACTAATTTCAGTTATTTACATGTTGGATCCTTTCGTAAAATCTATTTATTTCTATATCAGTGCCCCTTATCTTTTGCTATTTACATATTGTGGCCCTTTATCATTTTAATATTAATCTAAAGCTAATAAAATTTTTGAAAGACAAAATTTTAGGTGCTGTGTATAAGTGCTCCTCTGCCAAAAGTTCTTGACTCTAACCCTGACCCAAACCATTTAGTAGTTAATGCATCCACCAAAAAATTTGATATATCCAACTTGACAATGCCCTCAGATGTGGATATCCATGATCCTCTTTATGCGTGCCCTTATTCTCATCAAGAATATTTAAAGCATTCCTCAATTTAGTACACATAATAGTTGCTTTTTTTGTATGGAATAACTGGCATGCTAAAAAAGTATTTGATCATATTTTACAGTTTCACATGCAAAGTACTCATTGACCCTCTTACATGCATATGCAACCATCTATTACATTAGACTCAAATGGATGGTACGTAGTAACAAAATCATAAGGATTGAAGCAGTCCAACCATCAACGTTGATGCATGTCTAACTCTTTCTTGCACAATGTGCACTTTAAACTTGATGATAATTGAAAACCTCAAACTGCTTACTATACAAATTATGTTCCCTTGTCTTCATTGCCAACACTACCATTGCCAATTCCTATACACGTGAAGATTCAACTACTAAAATGCACATGCTATCACATTACCTTCCATAGCATGAGTTACAATTCAATAACTGAAGCATATAAGGTTACCATGTAGCTACTCATATCTGAACCAATTCGACCACAAGAATTTAGGTTGGCCGCTAGTTATGCTCTTGAAAATTGCACTGACATTCTATGCCAATAAAAACCTCACTCTTTAGTAAGAAACTCGTCGTTAAGTTTGCAATATAAGCGAGAACTATAAAATCTAGATCTCCAATGCACTTTTTGGTGACTCTAAAAAAAGAAATTTTCATTTTCTTGGACCAAGCTCTGTTCCATTGATAATACATGGAATACATTTTATAATTGATTTGCATGCATTTATTTTGGTTTCACTACTTGTAGATCTTTTATTTTGATTTAGGTTTAGATAAGATCTGTTACAATCTTGTCGAGCTTAGAGATTGAACAGCCAAGTTAGAGAAAAAAGAAAAAAATAAAGAAAATATTTTGTAGGTCTGTGTTAAGTCGTGAAAACATTTAGTCCAAACCAAAAATTTGTTAGGATGTAAATTTTTTAAAATTGACCTAGAAGTTCTCATTGTAGCCAAATGCTAGTCTAAAACTAAGGAACTACTTAGAGTCTAGTTGTGAATAGTCCCTAAGCGGTTCTTCTTTAGAAAATTTTCTAAAATACTTAATGTTTGAATTTTTAGTTTAAATAGGCCATGGACATGGATTTGGGTATCTCCTTAATTTTAAAGTGTGTTCTGCCTAACCTTGTACCCCTTCTTCCTACATTAGGCCTAGTTCTAGGTGATTTCCTCCATTGAAGTTCCATTGCTGCTACATACTATTCTCTTATTTTCTTTGTGCTGTGTATTTCTTATTTTTTCTCCACCAAACTTATCAATGGCAGCAGCAAGGAGGGTCCATGGAGTAACTCCCATCTGGACAAGTACATCAATGTGAAGGGTCGCTCACTCTTCTTTCACCCTATATTGGGCATTTGATGCTAGGCAAATAAGCAACTGACATTGTTTTCATGCATGCATATTAGTGAGAATCCATTTATCCTCATGTGCATATTCTTAATTTTCATTGAATTTCAGGATTATATCTCTCTGTTTTGCATGATATTTGAGGTTTAACTTAGATTAGGAATATGTTTCATAATTGAATGTGCTTTTTTTTTTTATGGTTTAGAATCATTCATGATCTCAGGTGATGAGCAATCACTTCCCCACTATCTTGGAACCAGTCTTTGTGGCTTGCTAGATTAGTTGTCAAATACATATTTGTTCCTAAAAATCAAAGGTTTATCATTGATTAGATCATATTTGATGTTAGTGTAGTAATTTTCTTAGAATAATGTCATGATTAGGGAAGATTATTGCAAAAAGATTCTGCTTTTTTTGTTCTTCCTCCACACTCATTTTGTTTGGTTCGATTGTGCTTGTGATTTGATTATTTTATGTTACTGTAGGTAGATAGTTAGTCTTACATGATCTAGCATATGCCATTGTGGAGTAGCTAAAGCCATTATGATAGATCTAGCATATTTTATTGCATCACTCAATCCCAGTCCTGTAATTGAAAACAACTTTATTCTCCTCATAACAGACATTCTTTATTCAACATAATTTTGGAGAATGCACTAAAATGAACCCAAATCAGAATGCTCTAAAAAAGGAGAGGTAATGCGAGGCATTTTATTTGGGGCAAGTGCATTCTCATAGGTGCCCATCTCACATATCAAGGCCTAGCTCTGCCCTTCACGACAAAACTCCATGTGAAACATTCTTTACACAAAAACCAAAATCTGAACATCTTCATTGTTTTGGTTGCTCTGTTATGCCCAAAATTATGACCGCTACAAAGATAAATTTTACCCAAAGGAAAATGATGCATCTTTTTTGGGTGTTCAAATAATCATCATGGTCATGACGTCTTTGACCTTGAAACTCACAAAATTTTTGTTAATATAGATGTTTTCCAGGAGAAAATTTTTCTTTCCAATAGTCCCTCAAACCCATGAAAACCATGTAGTCCTACCCCATTGAATCTTTGATGACATGATATGTGTCCCACACCAAATTTCCTCTCATCATTATCCCTTAATCTAACCACGCCATCATCTACTCCCCAACTCCTCCGCATGCCTCCAACCCATTGAACCTATGCTCTTCCTCTTAACATAGTGGAAGCAATATTGTTTTTGTTGTCTAGAAGAAGAGTTTCCTCTAATAGTGATCCATGATCAACTGATTGAATTAATGAATAGTGAATAATAACCAAGGCTGCTTTTCAATAGCAAGAAAGGGAAACTAAAAGCAAGACATGTTTTATTTTCTTCAGCAATCAGTTAAAAAAAAAAGAACGTGTGATATTTGTATCACCCAAATAAGAAACTGATCTAGGAAACAGAATAAAAGATCCAAACTGCAGCTGCTCCCTTCGAAAGACTGAATCTATGCAACGCTACATATAAAATTAGTTTACAATGGGGACAATGTTTTTATGAATTTCCTGTCATCGGTTTCCTAAGCCAAGAAAAGCCAAGTTGATTAATAGTTGAAAGCAACGTTATCAAATCAGTTTTTGAATTGAATCAGAAAGTTAAATGATTCAGTGAATCGAATCTGAATCAGAATTGTTTGTGAATCGATTTGATTAAATATGTATTTTAAATTTAAAAATTAATTTAAAAAATCAGTTCAAAAAGGAAGATTTTTTTTTTTTTAAAGTAACAACACACAATAAACACACGTTAATGGGGACCCTACACTTGCAAGAAACATTTTTTAACTTGCATTGAGAACTGCTTATTATTTAAGGTCCAATGGAGTAAATTAAAACTTATTGTATGGTTGATTTATTTTTCTTTTCAAATTGGAATCGATTCAGAACACAAGAGTTATGAACTAATTATTAATATATTTAACATATATTAATAAATATAAATAAGCTAGAGTGGGCTGTAGGAGATGATCTTAAAAGGAGTGGGGTTGTATGGGATGTCCTTAGAAAACAAAGGTGTGGAATCGAGTGATATCAAAAAATTGCCCGAATTTCACCCAATTTTTACTAAAATGCCCGATTTTTATGTGCATTGGAACGGCCTTCAAAGCGAATTGGTAAAGGGAGGATTTGTTAAAATCCACAAAGCCATTTGAAAAAGGCATAAAGGGAAAGGGAAAGAAAACATTTTTGCACCATGAAAGCTCGAAAGAAAAAACAACAATGAAAGCAGAAAAGTAACCCAAACCAACTTTTTCCTATTCCTTCCGACTTTTGTACTCTTTCCCTTTTGCACCTACCAGCGTTGGCTTCTTCATACCTCATGTTTTCATGACTGGTCCAATCTGTCTCTTTGTTGCAAACGAGAGTTACGGCTTCCTGATTGCAGATCAGTATAAAGCAAAGCAGGTGGTTGCTTCTCATGAGTAAATATTGATACTTCTCTCTCTTTTGGTGTTATGAGTGTGACATCGGATCGCAACAAAACAAATCCTTCCAAGCCTTCCATCCTATTCCGTATGGTACGTACACTTACATGCTTCTTCAATTATTCTATGTTTCTTTGATCTTCTCTCTCTCTCTCTCGCTCTGTTAATTTCTCTCGATTTAGCTTTTTGTATAAGGTTTGAGCATTGTAAGCCTTCTACATTACCTGAGCAAATGTGGAGCCAAGCTTTTTGTTTTAGGGTGGCCGAATGGTATAGGGACAGATTGTGACAGGGTCTAGTGTTATTTTTCAAGATTATTACGAGGGCCAAAATGATATATTTGAATTATTTAACATATGACTTTTTACTTTTGTGTTTACACTTCAAATTTATCTCAAAAACTTTCCAGAAAATTCCCGAACTGGAGTTGATGTCCGCCTAATCAAATTCTAGATCCAAGTCTATGAACCACTTACAAAATTACGATTTTTTTGAATTTAGAAAAAAATTCAAAATTAAGTTTGAGATCGATGCAAATCAAGATCTAAAACTCAAATTTTCAATCAAGATTAAAATTCTGGTTAGTGAGGATTAAAATCTCATTCCAACACGAAGTGAAAAAAAATAAGTCGGCACTTTCTTTTTTCTCTCTCTCTCTCTCTCTCTCTCTCTCTCTCTCTCTCTCTATCTATCTCTAAAAAAATTTAGGAATGAACTTGGTGCCTATATAAACCACCCCTTGCAAGCGGCTAAGGACCCATAGCAACCCCCTTGGCAGCCTTGGATCTCTCTCTCAAGATATCTCTCAAGCTCCCACGCCATCGTAGCAAGTCCTCTCCAAGTTCTCTTGCTCCAGCCAAGAGACTCTTGGCTCCCTAGTTGCAACAGCCATCAAGAGGAGGACGTCAACCTTAGGTGCAAGCTCCTCCAGCCCAAGACTAGGGGTGAACGCAAGCTGAGTCGAGCCCGAGTTTAGTCAGGTCGAGCTTGGCTCGACTAATGCAACCTCGAGCTCGACTCAGCTCAAGCTCGACGAAAGCAGCTCGAGCTCGACTCAGCTCAAACTCGACGAAAGCAGCTCGAGCTCGTCTCGGCAGTTACGTGTTGAGCATGAATTTGACTCGATTAAGGCTCCACAAACTCGTTTGAATATAATTGATATTCATCATTACGTGTTCAGCTCGAGCTCCACTCGATTAAGACTCGACAAACTCGTAAACTCGTTTGAATATATCGACTTGATTAAGGCTAGACAAACTCGATTAAGGCTCGAGCTCAACTCGACGTCTTGAGCTCGAACTCAACTCGATTATTTGATCGAGTCGACTCATGAACTCGAGGTCAACTCGTTAAGCAAATGACTCGGCTCGAACTCGCTCATGAGCCGAGCTTTAACGTGTCGACCTCCACCAATTGTCTTCGAATCGGACTCCACCAATTGTCTTCTCAAATTTTCCAAAATTTAAAGACCGACATTATCTCCAAAAGCTTTTCTTGATATGAAGAATAAGCTTGGAGGATGACCTACATTTTCATTTCCAAGGTGGACCAACATGCGATTCAAATTGAATTATGCATGGAGAGAAATTGAGTGAAGCATGAATGAAGATGTAGTTTATTTCATGCATGCACACACACTCACTTCATGATTGTGCTCACTCACTTTCGCAAAATCTATGTAAGTCAATTTGAATTCGTTACCATGACCAAGTTATATTGCAACAAAAACTTGAGCACCTTACTTATTTTGTCGCTTAAACACATAATTTTTAAAATGATTGCAAAAACCTATATTTTCAAAATCAATTTCAAATCCATGGTTGGATTTCTCCAAAATCAAACACACTTTTTGAATTCAAATTAAGCAACATTCTCATGATCCAAAATCAAGTTTCTCAAAACAAGATAATATTAGAATCCAATTTTCCAAGCTCACCAACTTAAGTTTTTCTCAATACTTCCAAGAACCAAGTTCAAAATACTAAAAAAATTGGTCGATAGAAATTTCAATCTCTCAGATCTAGATCCAATTTTCTGAAACCAACATTTGGTTTCGAATCCAAAATCAACTCAAAGTCTAGCTCAAAATCCCAATTTTTTAATCTCTAATTTTTCAACATCCAATTCGAGATCTCAATTTCAAAAACCTTACTTCAATACCCAATTCAATTCAAAAATCCTACTTCAATCTCCAATTCAATTCAAAATCCAATTTCAAATCCAAATTCTATTAAAAAATTCTATTTCAATCTAAATTCTATCAACAAAGTCTATTTCAAATCCCAATTTTATTCAACAATCCAATTCCAAATCTTAATCCCATTCAAAATTTCAATCCCAAGATCAAAACTCTCAATTTCCTAAACTTTGATCTTTGGACCAAATCAAAGTCTAAGTTCCAACATTAATTCAAAAATCCCATAAAAACTTCTAATTTCTTAATTTGCAAAGGACAAAGTTATTCTCAATCCAAGTTTTATTCAAAATGAACTGCAAAATACAAAATACAATCTTTGCACATGCATGTAGAAAAAATAAGTTGTCAAATCTTGAGAAAACCTAGACCTTGGATCTATTACACATGCTAAAGGTGATAGGAATGGTCGATCCTCATATCGATGGGTGGGTCATAAAAAATCTAGTTTCCAACAAAACCGAAAATTTGTTGGTTGGTGCATGGTTTTCCTTCAACCGCATAGGTTGCCAGGAAGATTGGGGGTGTCGACAATTTGAAAATCTTAGGGAGAGCCATGTGCCCCTTCCATACCCCTGGTTCTGCCCTTGTACCTAAGTAACGATTTAATTTGTACAGATGAATCAATTGGCCAAGTACTTAAAATATATATAATACTCGGTGTGTGTGTGTTTAACTGATAAAATTTGATTTACAATTCATGTGCGAGAAATGAAATAATTTGGTTAAATGAAAACAACAGTGTAACTCAATTTCTTATCGCAAGTGTTCCCAAACACTATGTTTGGATGGATGAAATGGAAAAGATTATAAAGGATGGAAACGAATTGAAAAGAACGGGAGAGAAAGGAAAGGGAAGGAAAAAAGCCTGTTATAAAAGCGTGTTTCGATGGGATAAAAAGGAAAAGAAAGAAATTGTGAAAAACCATCTTTATTCAGCTTAACTTGGTTTATAATAATACACTAACACCTTTGATTCTATCTCTCTCACATTCGCTTTATCTTTCTCTTTCACCTCTCCCTATAATAAACTGACCAATCTTATTAAGAGGTCAAGAATTTCACTCTGGCTTCTCCTCCATGTGATAATGGCTTAGAAAACTCAGGGATTCCCCAAAGTGCCTTTTCTATTGGCATATGCGACGTGTTAAGTATTCTCCACGGGATCAAATGTTCATTGCAGCGATTATTTGAAAAAAAAAAGTTCTAGGTGAATTAGACAAATTTGTTTCTTCTGACCATGAAAAGGAAATTAACGTTAGTAAAAATCTGGCTTGCACATAGTGTTGGAAGTGACAATCAACCTAAAGCATAACTCTTAATCAGACACACGAAACGCAGACAAAAAAGCGCAGATGCTGATGAGCAAAAGCACATTCCAAAATTAAATAATTTAACATAGTGTACGATACAAACTAATGATCAAATGATCAACGTAATTTGATTGATGTAATTTACACAACTTATTTAAGAAAGCAATTGTAAACACATAATCACAAGGTCATATAAAAAAATCAAAAAATGAAAAACCAGTGGCTCACAATGCATCCAATTATAATGGGTAATTACTTTGGAAAAATATGAAGGAAAATGATGTGAAGTATATCTTTATCATCAAAGTCAGTGTAGGTATTGTTGTTTAGCCTTAAACGCACTACACACTAAAAAGTCACGTGACAAATGGAGTTCTTTCTCTCTCTTCTTTCTAATATGCAACACACACACATACATGTATATATATAATATATAAGAGATATATATATAAAGAAAATCATTCTAGGTCCATAGTCCATCTAAATAGATGATTATGATTGAAACAAAAGCAAGGAAAAATGGAGAGAAATATTTATCACATTTTTTATTTTTATTTTTTTCTGAACCATTGATCATGATGGATTTAACTGGTTTAATAAGATGATTGGGTAAGTTTAAAAAATTAGAGGTACCATTCAAAATATATATATATATTAATTAGCGAGAACAAGGAAGTGTGTTTGTAGAGAGAGAAAGACAGATGCACATGCTTGTGCACACGCGTAGCAATGTTAGGATAGTGCGCCAGATTGTTGATGATGTGATTGGATGCTTCGTTTCAAACTTCATTAAATAAAAGATGCTAAACCCGCTGGAGTTCCTCTATAGATGGGGATCAGGGTCCCATGACCCACGTGAAGGCCGGATAATTTAGTGAGCTACGGTGTCCTATTTTGGTACAGGAAAGGAGGAACGTGGTGGGAGAAACCTGTGAGGTCTCCTTCACAAACTGTTCCGCTGAATTATTAACTACTTTCTCTCGATCGGCTTCCTTTGATTTTTGTGAAGCAATTGGCCCTACCAATAATTGGCTTTGACAGCCTTTTGATGTTGGAGATGTGTACCCATCACATCTAGTCAATGATTTCTTCTTTAACTTTCCCTTTTAGACTTTACCACTGACAATCGTCCACTCCCACCGTTTCATTCCTTTTTCTCCTTGAGAGTAATTCTGCATTTTACCATGAGTGCAGGAAAAGAAATAGAAACATCTTTGATCTCTCTCTCTCTCTCTCTCTCTCTCTCTCTCTCTCTCTCTCTCTCTCTGCAAGTTGTTGTGCATATATCAATCATAGCCATATATACCAATCATAGAGAAAGAAAAGGTTACTGAAAATTCTTCTGTTTGTTTCTGCAACTTTGCAGATCAAAGAGCCGGGAAAAGGTACAAGATTTTATACACGATATCGAGCTAAATCATGGAAGGAGAGGGGAAAAAAGGACTCCCAATGATGAAAGAAAGAAAGAATAGAACACCATTTTCGTTCAAATCCATGGTGGGAGACGAGGAAGCGCGGAAGATGATAGGGAGATCAGAAATCTTCCGATATGCTCTCTAGATGAGGTCTCCAGATTCCAACTCTCCCTCTCCTTTTGCCTCTGCCGAAGGAGCTCTTCTTCTCGGAAAGGATCTCCACGAGGTACCCACCATGCTGAGAGGAGACCTTCGATTTGTGGGCGGGCGTCTTAAGGGAACCGTTCGAGGATATTGAGTCGTCGTCTTCGTGAAACTGGCCCTTCTTCCTCTTGCTTCTCGCAGCCCCTTTGGCGGAGAAGTTGCCGCCCGAGGCATCGGCGGCGGGGGAAGAGGAAGCGGAGGAGACGGGGCTGAGGAAGTAGATGTGGCCGCGCTTGAGCTGGGCGTCGGGAGGGAGGACGATGATGCGGACGCCCTCGGGGCAGTGCTTCCGCAGGACGTGCTTCGGGTTCGCCTTCATGACGTCGCCGGCGCAGACGTCGCCGCTCATCTCCTCCACGTGCCCGTTCGAGTGCACGATCCTCACCACGTCCAGCGCCCCGCACGGCAGCATGCACGATATGCAGCACCTTAAGCTGTTCCCCATCTCTTCTTCTTCTTCTTCTCACTGTCTCTGCTATACAAAGAAGGGAGAGACGGTAAAAGTGGGGGTTGTGCGATGAATGAAGAGAGGAAGATCAGAAGCTCAGGCAATGGAGGTTGTGCGAGGAAGGAAGAGAGGGCGATCAGAAGCTGATTGGTATGAAGGATGATGAATGGGGAAGAAGGGATTTGTACTGGAGCATCAGAAGACGACGCCTCCACGGTGGGCCATCTCTCAGTGGTAACAAGTGGCGCGAGCTGATTGGTACAGATCTCTTGAGCCAGAATTGTTGGTAAAATGCACCTGAAGGTTCTTTAAATTATGGAGATGCCACTCTGGCTCCCCTAGTCTGCTGCCCCCATCCTTTTATTTTTATAACATCAGATGTCCTTTTTCTTACTACTTCTCCTTCCTCTCTCAACCATGTGAGGCTGCGCACAGTGCAAACCACCTAAATTCGAAGAATTTAAGTACATAAACATTGTATTCGGTGATATTCAGTGCAGCCTTAAAAGGCCAAAATTTCAAAATTTACTTGAATATGTTTAAATCAGTGTTGTATGTATCGTATGATACGGAATCGTATCGTACGATACGTATCACGTTTTAAAAATGTGATATGAAACACCACCTGTATCGTACAGCTACGATACATGCATCAAATCGTATGATACAATTATGATATGAAACGATATAATTATGATATCTTACGATACAGTTACGATATACGTTACTTTTTATTGATTTTTTTCAATTTTTTTTCTTTTTTTTTTATTATTTTTTTAAGTACGTATCTTAAACTTACGGTACACTTTTTACAACATTGGTTCAAATTGTTATTGCTACTCCAAAAATTAAAAGAGAGATAGAGGACATTACAAATGAACTCTTCAATACCATTGGTATTAGGAGAGCGCCTTCTAAGAATCTAACCAACGATAAACCTCTGCCCCTTCGATTGCACCAATCATCATTTGTATTAGTTAGCATTTGGCTGTCAACCAGCAACCAGGTTGATCCATTTGGTGCTGAGGAAATAGCCCACAGAAAAGTGGTTGGTGCAGGGAAGGGCTCAATCAGTGCCAGTGGGTGGCTGGTTATGAGTTCAAAATTTGTTATAACCTTTTAAAACTTGTCAAAAGTGCATTGTCTTTACAGTTTTACATATAAAGTTGCATTGATGACTATAAGCAGATTAACCATATGCTGCATGCTGAGATACTTAATCGGTGGCACTAACCGTTCAACTTCAAAAGGAGTTTCTCTATCACCAAGAAGAAATTAAAACCAGAAACATGTCTAAAACATCATCATATACGGCATTTGATGCATGTGTACCTGAACTTCTTAATTTAATAGCAAAGAGTACTTGATCAGACTGAAATGGGGAACTCCATTTAAAAAATTAAGATCCATGAGGATCAGTTATTGATCTGGATCATATATAATTTCTCAAATAAAAGGAAAACTACCATCTAACATTTGAAGACATTGTTTATCATGCTCTGCATAGTTGGTTTATTGCTGAGCCTCATAAAGATGGGTCAGCAACTCCCATCCTTGCTTTCTGCATCAAATTAAAGAACTGCCCGCTGCGCAGTATATGTCACATGCCATGTACATCGTTATAACTGAAACAGCTAGCAAGGTTTACAGGCAATGCATGGACAGAGCCAGAAAAGTCTGATTAAGGGGCATTACATATAAAATTTTAAATTTTTAAAATGTACAATATTGTAATGAAAAAAATTGCTCAAAAATATCAACAAATAAAAAGTCTTTTACAGTTGGTGTGAACAATTGCCCACACCTGCTTCCGCCCTCCATAGAAATAATGGCTTTTCTGAGAATTTATTTAACGCTGTTTAGGTCCAAGTATACGCGGTTTGGGTAATTGTCTAATATCTTTAGAGAGAAAGGAGTGGCAAGACCATAATTCAAACACGAAGCGTGGGGTGTTTATATGAAAATGGCTGTCTTCGTGTTTCTGAAAAAGGGTTTGTGATCAGTATTTTATGAGATGATGCACGTTAGTAGGAAACTTCTGCGCACGGAGGCTTTGGGTGCGCACCGACTTTGATTCCCTGCCCGGGGAGGAAATATTTCTCTTCCTTTCTCTCTTTCTTTTTTATATATATATATATATATATATAGATATATATATATATATATGAGGCATGAGTCCAGGTGAGGCAAGGTTACCTGGCCACCCTTTTTAATATCTTTATTTTATCACTAATCTGGATTACTAATCTGGGTGTCGGCTCCCTACCACCTTCCACACGGGATGCAAACTATTTTGGGGATAAGAAATGAGACATTATTGTCGGTTTAATTCTACGTAGCCGGTTATTTATTTTTGTAGCAGCTTAAAAATGCTGCACAGGCTGTTGCATTTATTAACCTTTTTTTTCAAAGTTTTCTTTCTCTCTCTAATTATAACAATGTTTCACTTTTTATAAATTTGAAAACTTTATTTTCAATTTTCTGTCGGATCTCTATCTCTCTTTCTCATTTTCGTTCATGTTCATGACCAGCCCCTCTCTCTCATATGTTGGTGTCTAAAGTATTGAAAAAACACTTAATAATTTGAAAAATGACATTTCAACTCGACAAAGCTCAATGTCATTTTGAAAAAGATCTCAATGAGCAAGTGGCTTTGTCCGAAAAAGTAATACATCCTCTGTCCTCGAGAGTCTCAAAGTTGAAGCCCGTGACATGAAATGTACAAAACTTTGTACTTATCCTTCTTTCAAAATGCAAAGTCTGTTCGTTCATTTTCGTAAAAGATAAGATCAATATTACTGTCATTTTGCGCCACGGGACTAAGATTTTAAAGTTTTGAGTTAAGCCTTTGGACTGGGAACTGAATTATTATACAACACTAACAAAAAAAAAAAAGGTTGGGGCGCCCATCGAATCGGAATTGGCCGTTATTGAGATTTTAATCATTTTCTGTTAAAAAAGTTGAAAATTTATATTATGTTGATGAGAAATTAAGTTAAATACATTGTTCCATTCGGACAAGAAATCGGTCTATTTAAAGGGAAGCATATCGAATACCCTGGAATCATTGGAAGGAACGGCCTAATATACGTCTCTTATTGATCCCTTTCTTGTGCTGAAAAGCCAACTGGATTTCTTGTGCTCACACTGTATTTATAATTGTTTTTTCTTTGGAATCTATGAATTTATTACTTGCTCTCTCTCTTGCTCCTGGTAAAAAATACCAATAAACTAGTACTGTTACAAGCATCGTAAAATTTCCTTCAACTGAAGACATCACTGACATCCCTATATAGAGTGAAGGACGTACAATGGGTCGAGCCAATTTCAACTCGACTCAACCTTGCCTGTGTAAACTTACTCGAGCTCGACGCTTTAATTAATGAACCAAGTTCGAACTGAGTTAAAACTTAGGTTATAAAGGAAACTCTCGTAAACATGTCTCAGCTCCTACCTCCTTTATTTGTTAAACTTTATGGGTATGTTTATAAGTTTTGATGAATTTTAACACCCTTTTGTAGTTTTCATTTTCATTGAAAAAAATATAGGAATCAAGTGATATAAGCTTAAATAAGTCTCATTAAGGCTTAATTTAGAGTAATATGTGACTCGAGGTCCTTTTGCTGGTTGTATATTCTTATATATATAGTGATTGTTTTTAGCATAGTTTTTAATTTTCTGCACGTGAACAGGTGTCTAACACACACATACATACATATATATATATATATACAAAGATGAAATTCATAGGAATCCTTCCACACATAGCCCAATGCATTACTATATATATATATATATATATATATATAAAACTTACTTCGTACTGCTTATGTACTTTATTAGCATCGATTCAGCGTTCAGGATGGGACCCACCAATGGTTCCACACGTTGACCCAGATAGTTTGGCAGGCTGACTGGTTGCCGTTCAAGGCAATGGAGAAATGAGACCATCGTTTGGAAAGGAAGGGGGGATATTCAGGGTCGGTTAACGAGGGGGAGGAAAGCGATCTCACCCTCAGAGACATCCATGTCCGTCCATCTCAATCGGTAAACCAGAAATGTAGAAGGCCCATTAGCGTTCTTGCATGAATATCTGTTATCTATTTATTGTATGTTCACAAATCTTAGCATTTGATCAGATCCAAATAGGAATCTACAAAAAAAAAAATCTATGCCATATCAACATTTGATTTTTATATGTATATCCCAATCCATTTGATCAAATACTTATTTAAAATCAAATCAAATTGCTTCCGGGTAATCAAATGCCCCCCAGTTTTCTAAAAATTTAAAACTACAACTAAATAGTTCAAAAATTTTACTTCACCCCTGGTAAAGATTTTAAAAATTATGTGATTGCTTTCATTTTCAAACAATTTTGTATTTGCCACTGAATTTAAAACGGATATATTAACATCCGGAGACATTATTGCTTGGAAGTGTATGCTTCACACCTGTGTTCTTTAGTGGTGGTGGGGAATATAAGTTTTTGTTCCCATTTTAGTTGGAATCGAGAAGCCCTCCCAATTGTTACTAGCATATCTCCAAGAACATGCACGAAAAGATGCTAATGTACATCATATGTCCTTTCATATTTGTGTGAAAATTTGTCGTATATCCGCAACCGCTCTTTATTTCCATAGAACCTCTCCGCCAACAGGAACTAGATGTTGGACCTTATTGGAGAGATATACATGTTTCCTTTTCATAATTATAACTTTTCCTATGAAAAAGAAAATTACCATAAAGTTGCACTGGTTTTTATTTGTACCTGTAAAATATTGTAGAACTTCAAGGCTTAGATTCGTTTAATATTCATTACTAACTTCCTTCCGATATAAGTTTGTAAACATCGATGCATGAAATACAATTCCCTTTCTCTATAGAATTTTCATGATGCAATGATTGGGCTACAACTGTTTTAGAAGTACCTGTTTAACAAACAGGACTGAGATATTTTCACATAGTATTTTTCAAGCACGTACGGGGCCGAGGCACAGTGGGCGCGTGTGGTCAGTTGCCCACACAGCCCCACAAAATTTATATAATTTTAATTGATGATCTCTAGTAATTTGTTTATATATTCATATACTAGTGCTCCTTGATTATTTGTCCAATACCATTTTAATCATTTTATTACATTTGAGATTTTGTGAAATGAGTGCCCTTCATACCCTAGATGAAAACTAATTGAATGTCAACATTATATACAGGTTCCTCCTATAATTACTTCACAGTATATGATTTTTTTTTTCTTTTTTTAAAAGATGTGAAACACATCATGAACCATCAAGATGCTTCTCTCTTGTATATACATATATACAGACACATACCTTGGATTTCTTTCATTTGGGTGTAGA